>NC_062281.1:134016536-134319566 GCF_902655055.1 Lutra lutra
AAATTCAAAAGACTCCATCCTGAAGCTACAGGAATTCAGTAAAGTGTCAGAATATAAAAATCAATGCACAGAAATCAGTTGCATTTCTATACACCATCAACAGGAGAGAAGAAAGAGAATTTAAGGAGTCCATCCCATTTACAATTGCATCCAAAACCATAAGATACCTAGGAATAAATCTAACCAAAGAGGCAAAGAATCTGTACTCAGAAAACAATAAAGTACTCATGAAAGAAATTGAGGAAGACAGAAAGAGGTGGAAAAATGTTCCATGCTCATGGATTGAAAGAACAAATACTGTGAAAATGTCTATGCTACCTATGCTGTGTTCAAATTAATCTACACATTTAATGCAATTCCTATCAAAATACCATCTATTTTTTTTTCAAAGAAATGGAACAAATAATCCTAAAATTTATATGGAATCAGAAAAGACCTCAAATAGCCAGAGGAATGTTGAAAAAGAAAGCCAAATTTGGTGGCATCACAATTCCAGACTTTAAGTTCTATTACAAATCTATCATCATTAAGAGAGTATGGTACTGGCACAAAAACAGGCATATGGATCAATGGAACAGAATAAGAAGCCCAGAAATAGACCTTCAACTCTATGGTCAACTAATCTTTGACAAAGCAGGAAGGAACGTCCAATGGAAAAAAGACAGTCTCTTCAACAAATGGTATTGGGAAAACTGGACAGCCACATGCAGAAAAATGAAACTGGACCATTTCCTTACACCACACACAAAAATTGACTCCAAATGGATGGAAGACCTCAATGTGAGAAAGGAATCCATCAAAATACTTGAGGAGAACACAGGCAGCAGCCACTTCGGCCTCAGCCACAGCAATTCTTCCTAGAAACATCACCAAAGGCAAGGGAAACAAGAGCAAAAATGAACTATTGGTATTTCATCAAGATCAAAAGCTTTTGCACAGCAAAGGAAACAGTCAACAAAACCAAAAGACAACTGACAGAATGGAAGAAGATATTCGCAAATGACATATCAGATAAAGGGCTAGTATCCAAAATCTATTAAAAACTTATCAAACTCAACAACCAAAGAACAAATAATCCCATCAAGAAATGGGCAGGGGCTGGGCGCCTGGGTGGCTCAGTGGGTTAAGCCGCTGCCTTCGGCTCAGGTCATGATCTTGGGGTCCTGGGATCGAGTCCCGCATCGGGCTCTCTGCTCAGCAGGGAGCCTGCTTCCCTTCCTGTCTCTCTCTGCCTGCCTCTCTGCCTACTTGTGATCTCTCTCTGTCAAATAAATAAATAAAATCTTAAAAAAAAAAAGAAATGGGCAGGGGACATGAGCAGACAGTTCTGCAAAGAAGACATCCAAATGGCCAACAGACACATGAAAAAGTGCTCCACATCACTCGGCATCAGGGAAATACAAATCAAAACCACAATGAGATATCACCTCACACCAGTCAGAATGGCTAAAATTAACAAGTCAGGAAATTACAAGTACTGGTGAGGATGAGGAGAAAGGGGAACCCTCCTACATTGTTGGTGGGAATGCAAGCTGGTGCAGCCACTCTGGAAAACAGCATGGAATTTCCTCAAAAAGTTGAAAATAGAGCTACCCTACGATCCAGCAATGGGTATTTACCCTAAAGTTACAAATGCAGTGATCCGAAAGGGCCTGGATATCTATAGCAGCAATGTCCACAATAGCCAAACTATGGAAAGAACCTAGATGCCCATCAACAGATAAATGGATAAAGAAGAAATGAAATCTTGCCATTTGCAACAAGTGGATGAACTAGAGGGTATTATGCTGAGCAAAATAAGTCAATCAGAGAAAGACAATTATCATATGATCTCTATGATATGAGGAATTTGAGAGGCAAAGTGGGGGGTTTGGGGGTAGGGAAGGAAAAAATGAAACAAGATGGGATTGGGAGGGAGGCAAATTATAAGAGACTCTTAATCTTACAAAACAAACTGAGGGTTGCCAGGGGTAGGGAGGTAGGGAGAGGGTGGTTGGGTTATGGACATTGAGGAGGGTATGTGCTATAGTGAGTGCTGTGAAATGTTGTAAGCCTGATGATTCACAGACCTATACCTGTGGTGCTAATAATACATTATATCTTAATTTTTTTTGAAAGTAAAAAAAAACATATTCATTGACATTAAAAATCTTAAGGAAAATTATAATGAAAAATGAAGAAAAATCAGTGAAATATATACATGCAGAGATATACAGTTACTACGTTAATGACACTTTTTTTCCCCAAAAGCAGGATGAATCTACTATCTGTGTCTTTATGTTTTTGAAATATAAGTGCAGAGCTCTTACTTCATGACCACTATTCATAACTAGCCATACAAATGGAAAAGTAGGTCTCTCTTTTTTGAGAAGCAGAGAAAGTAGAGGTAAAAGGTCTGGCACCATCCAGCCTGTGCTCAAGTGCTAACTTAACCACTTATTAGACATATCATCTTGGGAAAGTCATTTAGGCTCTGCATCTTAACTTCCTTATCTGTGGAGTTGATATAAGGATTAAAGGAGTTAATAAAGTACTTAAAACAGTTCCTGGTATATGGTAAGTAATACATAACAGTTGACTATTATTATAAATGGTCATACAAAGGTACCAATGATACATTATTATATAAATATAAAGCAGTTCATAGGACCAGTTATAATATTATTCCATTTGTATAAAAAGAGTGAAGTATATAATGATATATCTATTTATATATGTAAGATAAAAATATTTAAGATTATGCATAAAATTGTCAACATGATTACCCAAGGAATAATTTTCACTGGTCCTATTATGTTGCAATTTTTTAAGACCCTTATGTAAGAAATCAATAAAAATATTTCACTTAAAAATATATTTTTTGAAGTGGAAAAAATAAAAAGACAACGAAAATAGAGGAAAATAACAATACTCCTGGTTTTCAGAAAGATGACAATAGTTATTAGTTTTTCCTGTTAATCCTGGGAAAAGAGTTTAGAGCTTTTAGAGAACTAAATTTGCTATTAGCGCAAGTAAATTATAGTAAACCCAAAGCTATAATTTCCATTTACTAAAGAGACATTATTTTCCCTGATTTCATGAAAAATATTCAAAAGGAAAAAGAAAACACTTAAGTACCTTTAAAATTGCTAATAAATACACCTAAAGTTATTAAATTTAACAGAAAGGTAGCTGAAGCACAAACCAAAAGAACCATATTTCCCCTTTGTTTTACTGGGGCAAGGATGCCTCATCAAGCTTGAAACACCTTTGATGTCCAAGCTGTGTATGTTCTGCCTAATTTTTAAAGGAATAAGTTCTATAAATTTCTAAATTCTAAAGCAAAGTTTCCAAATGTTGTTTAATATTGAATGGCAGCTTTTCTGAGAAGGATTATAGTGCCTTTTGGCAGATGTCATAAACTTTCTATGTCTCTATCTCCTCAGCTATAAAGTAGAGAAAATATCCTATGAGGTTTAAGTGAGAACATGCAGTACTCATGCTGAACATGACAGCCTAAAAGGAATAATTAACCTGGTTATTAATATTATTTTGTCAAATGTATAGACCGTGTCTTCAGTACTTCACAAAAATACATTCTGGCTTGAGCTGAAGCTTTAGATTTAAAAATATTAGCTCTTAGCTATCACACATGCCATTTATGTCCAATATGTCTCCCTCAAATGTCACCAGTCACATACAAGATCCCAAATTTCTGACCTATGCTGATGACAGATCACCATCTATTGTGATGTCACCCAGTACTTTATGGTAATATTTCTTATGATATTTTTTCTGGCTATAGTTTAAAGGGCGCTTCCTGTCTATGGAGTAAAGCCTATCACATTATCAAAATATGTAACTGAAGGATTACAGTATGACTGCCTGTGATTTTATTTCTATATTGTTGCCGTAAATAGCAATGAGTAAATCTTCTAAATTATGCCGTAAGACTTCTTGTCTAAGAAGCAATATATTCTGCAATCTCATTGACAAAATTGTTAAACGACCATCCTTGCAGTTTTTGGGTCAGTGGGGATATCACTGTTATGAACCTAGGATTTACAGAACCCTGGCAAAAATTCTGAGGTATGTCGACTTGGATGGGTTTGACATACTACTCTCAGATTATATTGCATTTGTGGAAAAATCAGGATACCGTTTTGAACTAAATTTTAATCTTGAATTTACTGAAATATGTGTGAATACAATTCTGTACTGGGTTTTTGCCAGAAAAGGTAACCCTGACTTTGTGGAACTGCTTCTCAAGAAGACAAAGGACTATGTTCAAGACAGAAGTTGTAACCTGGCACTGATATGGAGGTAATAATCTCATGTTTTCACCATAAAAGGAGAAATTTTCTCTTTAGGAGATTATTTTACTTCTTTTTTTCTACAATGAATATGCATAGTGGCTATATATGGATAAGGAATCCTGACTTGATTGCTCTTTCATTTGTTTACTCCTTCATTCCTTCATTGTTGATTCAATAATTCCCCCTCTACACACATTATTATGTACCAATAAATTTCTAGAGGTTCTGTGCTATATAAATTTTACACATTAGTGCTCTAGGTAATGGCATGTTCAACAACTTAGATTTCTCTAACTAGACAAAGACACTATTTTGGGTAATACTGCGATCTCTTCTTGAGCATACCAATAACATATATATATATATGTGTGTGTGTGTGTGTGTGTGTGTGTGTGTGTGTGTGTATAAAATGACTTTCAAAGTATAATTCAGAATATACACATATATTCACTTAGAAATAGTTATTAAACATAATAATTCCCTTTTTGTATATTAAACATTGATAAATTTAACTCCAAATTGTTCAAGAGTGAGCACAATGAAGTCAAATATCTGATTAAGTCTGTTCTAGAACAAAATTTTCACGTACTCTGAAATGTCAAGCTAGCTAATGAATACTACTGAGGATCTTTTGGATTAAACATTCAATGTACTCTTTGGAAAGTCCATAATATAGATTCTAAAGTTACTTAGTTTGTAGTACTAGCTAAGCACAATGACAGGAGCAAGAATGCTAAAAAACAAGACAGATAAGATCAGTTAAAGTCTAAACCAATTTAGATTCTGCCTGAAGCAGCTGTTCTCTTGATTGTGTATCACTGTGATATTAGAGAACCACTAGATTGCTTTGCTTAATGATCACCCAAGTACACGAACTAATAGCTGCAGTCTGGAATATCAGTAAATAAAATCCCCAAATAGCACCTTTTGGTTGTTTTAAGGACCATTATATCTGTAACTTTTGCAAAGAGCAGCAGGTTCTAGTGTCACTAGCTGGGTTAAGTAATGCCTATGTGTGTCCCTGGCAGGCCCAAGGAAAAGAAAAATGGAGTAAAACAGAGGAAGAGAAGATACATTTTTAAAACTTTTAAATGGGAAGCAAAAGGGGAAAACTGAAAGGAGTCGAAGGAAAACGAAGTGAGGAGAATCACAGAGTGGGATATGATACAGTGCCATTAACAACTGTCTTAAGTGACAGTTTTAAAAATCAAGAAATCTTGACTTAGATATATCCACACAGTAAAATATATTACTATCCAATTCTATGGACCACAACATCATCTGAATCTTTCAGAATCATAGAATCTCACTTAGATTCAAATGGGATCTATGAATTCATTAGCAAACTTCCACCCCGGGCAGCATCTCTATGTTGAACAACTCTGTCTGATGCTAATATGGTCTCTACTTGAATAATTCTAGTGGTAGTTACCTATTTTGTGAAGTAAACCATTCCTTTGCCCAGGGATCCTTCTGTTTCCCAGTTACGCCTGTTCCATTTCCTTCAAAGATTTTACCCAGTCCCATGACTTTAAATATTATGTGTATGCCAATGACTCCCCAGTCTCTCTCTCCAGCCCTGACCTTTCCTCTGAGCTCCAGATTCCTTCTATATAAAGTTGTCTACTCAACATCTCCACAAAGCATCTCAAACTTAACAGAAATAAAACATAATATTAACCTAACTCACTCTCTCTCTGTCAAACTGCTCCTTCTCCTGAATTCCCTAATAGTCCCTTTTGTTCTATCCTTTGCTCAAGACAGAAATCCAGGATTTATTCTTGCTTCTTCTCTTTCTTTCATCAACATATTAGCAAGTCCTTTTGACTATGTCTCTAAAACACATCCCAATTACACTTTTCTTTCCTCCATTTTTAACTTAGATGAAGCCACATTCATCTCTTACCTGCACAACTGCTATAGACTATAAGAGTCTTTCATCTTCCACTCTTCACTCTCAACCCCTGTAATCTATTCTTGACTCAGAAGCCTGAAAAACCTTATAAAAATGTGAAATACGTTATATCACCCAGGCTTAAAATCCTCCAAATCTTTCCCACTACAAGTGAAATAAAACTCAATTCAAACTCAGTACCCATTTTTTAAAAAGTCCTACATAATCTGGTCTCTCACTATATCAACCAAATCCAATCTCATGTCTTTCTTCCCCTTGAACACTATATTCCAGCCACCCAGACCTTTCTGTTTCTTGAATATTTTCAATTTTATTCCTGCCTGAATGTCCTATAATGACAATTACCTACAAGCAAAATAAGTCAGACTGAGAAAGATAAATAACATATGATTTCATTCACATGTGGAATCTGAAGAGCAAAACAAATGAATAAATAGAGAAAAAGCAGAAACAGACCCATAAATACAGAGAAAAAACTGATGGATGCAGAGGGAAGGGGGTTAAGGGGATGGGTAAAATGAGTGAAGGGGAATGGGAGAAAGAAGCCTCCAGTTATGGAATGAATAAGTCACAGGAATAAAAGGCACAGGATAGGGAATATAGTTAATGATACTGTAACAGCATTGTATGGTGACAAGATGGTAGCTATACTTGTTAGCACAGCATAGTGTTTAAACTTGTCAAGTCATTGGATGGTACACCTGAAACTAATGAAACATTGTGTGCCAACTATACTCAAATTTTTAAAACTAAAATTAAGAAATAATAAAATAATAATAACTGGTCTCTCTACCTAGAAATCTCTTCACTTAGATCTTCCTGTAACTAGTTCCTTTTTATCAGGTGGAATACAGTATAAATGTCATCTCTTCAAAGAGGCCTTCTCTGGTCTCATCTAAAGAAGTCACTCATTCATTATCATAACACTATTTTAATTCTCTGCACAGCATCGATCACTATATGTTCATTTGCTGCTGTTTTTTTTTTTCATTGATTTGTTTGCTCACTATCCATTGTCATTAAAAGTAAGGTCCATGAAGGGAAAAACCCTGATTACTTCCTCAACATTGAATCCTCAGTGTCTAGAACTATATAGATACATTGCAAGAGTTCAATCAAGATTTTGTTGAAATAGAAAGTGGATTTTTATGTAGCTTTATTAGATTCTTCTTACTCATCATGCACAGAAATGTCTCCATTTCTCCAGTTCTGCCCCCAGAGCTACGGAGAACAAAGTCTATTTTCTCTCCTACATGAAAACCTCTCAAATATTTGAACACAGCTATTATGTCCCCATAATGAATACCTTAAGTTTCCTATTATCTGCTGTTCTTTATTCTTACAGCAGCAGCATCTTTTGGTCACCATCTCTGGGATACACTCCAACATGATGATTTGGCCATTATAATAATGAAGTGTGTAAATAGGCCCCTGGAGGAGAGGAGATAGAACTAATGAGGGAAAGGAACTTAAGTTTGTTCATTTTTACAACAAAACTGCAATAATAATCTAAATTCCACTGTATGACAGACCATAAGTGGTTAAAGAGAGATGATACCATTCAGCTAAAATAACAATAATCATTTACTAAGCACTTAAGTGCCAAACACTGTGTTATTTTGAGGGAATACAAAGCCAAATAGCCATATTTCCTGATTTTGGAAAGTTCACAGACTAGTAAGTGAACCATAACAATTATTTATAGTATATAAATGCAAAATTAGAAACCTGTGCAGGTAGGATAGAGAAAGAAGTTAACACTATTGGAAAGGAGCAGACACCTAAGAAAGCTCTCAGAACAGAAGATGTCTTAAATTGATTTTTAAAAGATGAAATGAAGTTTTCTCTTCCTTTAGCTCTTGAAGTAATCTAGGCAGAGGCAGATGACTAAAACCAAAGGAGATAAAAACAACATGTTGCATCCAGTGATTATCAGAATTGTCTATAACAATAATTGTCTAGATAATTCTGCAATTGCTAAAAAGTAAGATAGGAAATTGGGTAGTAGTTAAAGATGAAGCCTAGAAGTGAAATCTTGAAATACTTAGTAGGCCATGCTAAGCAATTTAAAATTTACACCATAAGTGATGCCTAACCAGTGAAAGTCAGATTTTAGTATGAAAAGATTCATCAGCTCCCATTTGAAGATTACACTGGAAAGGGAGGCTGGGACTAGAAGCAAGGAGACCAGTCAGTAGACTGCTCAAACACTCCAGGTACATTAGCAACTCCAGAACTTCTATAGAAAAAGGGTTATGGAAAAAATTTTATTGAAAAGAGGTAGGTGACTGGAGAAGTTGCTTGAAATTGAATTTGCATAGTAGGCACTCTTTGTTAACTTAGCTTCCATGTATATCTATAATAGTTTTAAGAGAAATAACTAATTCTTCTCTGCCACCATCTTCTCCTACTTCTGACTATTCTTTGATAGCACAACTGTTCAGGTAAGACATAATGAGAACTTTAACTAAATAGCAGGGTACCTGGGTGGCTCAGTGGGTTAAACCTCTGCCTTCGGCTCAGGTCATGGTCTCAGGGTCCTGGGATTAAGCCCTGCATCGGGCTCTCTGCTCAGCAGGGAGCCTGCTTCCTCCTCTCTCTCTGCCTGTCTCTGCCTACTTGTGATCTCTGTCAAATAAATAAATAAAAATTGAAAAAAACTAAATAACAATAGGAGAAGGAAGAGATATTATTAAATAGAATAACAAAACAGTGAGTGATTAGAAGCAGAGCATCAGAGAAAGAGTTAATTTCGAATTTCTAAATTTTAAGACTGATTGATAGTTATATTAGTTTCCTCTTGTTGTAACAAATTGCCACAAACTTAGTGCCTTGAAATGATACAGATGTATTATTTTTTAGTTCTGGAAGTCAGAAGTCCAAAATGAAGCTACTGGGCTAAATCAAGAGGTCAGCAGGCCTGGTTCTTTCTAGAGCCTGTATGGGAGAATGGGTTTCCTTACCAGCTTCTGGAGGCTTCCTGCATTCCTTGTTTCATGACCTCTTCCTCATCTTCAAAGCCAGCATTGTAGAGTCATAGCTCCTTCACTGACCCTGATTCTATTTTTCTCTGACACATCATATAAGGGTCCTTGTGATTATACTGGGTCCACCTGCATAATCTCCCATCTCAAGATCATTACCTTTATTTTTTTTTTTTTTAGATTTTTATTTATTTGACAGAGAGAGAGAGAGAAATCACAAGTAGGCAGAGAGAGAGGGGAAGCAGGCTCCCCACTAAGCAGAGAGCCCGATGTGGGACTCGATCCCAGGACCCTGAAATCATGACGTGAGCTGAAGGCAGAGGCTTAACCCACTGAGCCACCCAGGAGTCCCGATCATTTCCTTTATTAATTACATCTGCAAAATCCCTTTTGCCAATTTGAGAGGCCATTATCCAGCCTACTACAATGGTCATACCACAAATCTATCAAGATTATTATGAAGGATGGGGCGCCTGGGTGGCTCAGTGGGTTGAGCCTCTGCCTTCGGCTCGGGTCATGGTCTCAGGGTCCTGGGATCGAGCCCTGCATCGGGCTCTCTCCTTGGCGAGGTGCCTGCTTCTCCCTCTCTCTCTGCCTGCCTCTCTGCCTACTTGTGATCTCTCTCTGTCAAATAAATAAATAAAATCTTAAAAAAAAAAAGATTATTGGGACACCTGGGTGGCTCAGTTGGTTAAGCAGCTGCCTTCAGCTCAGTTCATGATCCCAGCGTCCTGGGATCGAGTCCCACATCGGGCTCCTTGCTCGGCAGGGAGCCTGCTTCTCCCTCTGCCTCTGCCTGCCATTCTGTCTGCCTGTGCTCGCTCTCTCTCCCTCTCTCTCTCTGACAAATAAATAAATAAAAAAATCTAAAAAAAAAAAAAAGATTATTACGAAGGACCTAAAAATTCAGTTTGGGACATAAGAGTTTACATTGCCTAAGGGATAGCCATGTACAGTAGATACCTAGATAGCATCGTCCTTGATGTGTCTTTCTCTTACATTCCCATCTTATCTGTCAGGATATCTGTTGTTTCTACCTTCAAACAATATACAGAATCCGACCATCTCTATTGTTATTGCCTTGTACTAAGTAATTTTCTTCCTCCTATCCCATAACAAATTCTCAACAGAGGTAAGATCACACTGCTTTTCTATTCAAAATCTTCAATGGCTTCTCCATTCCATTTAGAGTAAAAGATGGAAGTCTTTTCAGTGATCTACAAGGATCTACATGATGTGGCATCCCATTATCTTTGTCCTTGTTTCCTGCTGCTCCTCACCCTTTTCACTCTTTCAGCCACAATGGCTCCCTCACTCTTCTCTTTCACCACTCCAGGAACACTCCTGCCTTAGGATCCTTAAGTATATAAATAGCTAACTTCTTCATCTCCTTCTTCTTTACTTAGTCCTTCTTGATGCAGTCCCCGCCTCCTCCCGCTTCGCCTCTCCTGTGTTGTCAGGGGCTTTCCCCGGCCTCGCTCCCCTTCCAAAACTCAAGATTTAAAAAAAGCCATTCTTTCAAGTCTCCATCAAATGTCCCTTCCTCCAGGAAGCCCGCCCAGTCCACACAGCTGTGCCAAACCCCTCCTTACTCACCATGTAACATTTTGGTGCCTTCTCTGGCCCTTTCACACTTGATGTTTCAGAGTTATTCACGCCCTTATGACTTTGCCATCTTGAGTTCCCAGGGGGGCCACGGACAGCATCTGAGTCTCTGCCCCAGGCCCCCCTCCCCAACAAGCACTTGCCAGAAGAATAAGCAAGGAATAAGCTGTAGTCTGATTCACACTTCCCCAGAGCCAAAGATCAGGCATTAAAGGTCAGGGACTTTTTTTTTTTTTTTAAGATTTTATTTATTTCAGTAATGTCCTCTCCTATAATCCTATTTAAAATTAGAAAATGCCCTCATACACACCCCTAGCATTTCCATACTTCTTATACTGCTCTACTTTTTCTTTTTTCTTAGCAAATCTTCTAACATATTATAAAATTTGCTTTTTTTTTTTTCTATTTTCATTCTGTGCTGTTTTCCCTTGCTAAAATTTGAACAGCCATCTTTGTTATGTTCATTCACATATCCCAAGTACCTAAAACAGAGCTTGGTATACAGTATGCATTCAATAAATATTTGTTGAATTAATAAACAGTAATGGAAGTTATGGTCATGGATGAAATTGCCTGAGATTATTAGGTCAAAAGAAAATTAGTCAAAAGGCCAAATCTTCTCTACTTGGATGTTAAGGGCAGAGAAAGAGAAACCAGTAAAAGATGGTTGAAAAGGAACAGCCAAAGAGGAGGTGGATAACAGAGAAAATAGCCTTACTAAGTTAGAATAAAGATGGTTCCAAGAAAGTCAAATGTCTTAAATATCAGAAATAAAATTATAGAGAAGCATCCCTTAAATTTGGTGGCTAAAAATTAAAAGGGGAGTAGAAAAAATAGAAATAATTAGTATAGCTACAAAACTGAATCATTCTCTGCCTGTCTATATGGAAATATTATGCCCCAATTCATAAGCATATATGACAGGTTTTCAGATACAGAGGGTTCAGTTCATTAACTTCATATTTAAAAACTAATTCTTGCTGTGCTTGCCTTACTCCATCCATATAAGTACCATTATAATTAACTGTCAGTACAGATTAAGCAAATTTTGGTTTACAGTAACATGCTCTTTAAACATGAGGATTAATCATGTCATTTGGGTACAGATTAGACTTTTAAATCTCATTTTAAGCCTATTTGACTTTTAGTTATGTTTTCAACATTTTTGGTCCAAAATTACTTCTAAAGGTAGTATTAATCTCAATATTTTAAAATCAACTAATACCCCCAAATCTTACCAAGGACCATTTGTGGTATCTTTGTCCCCCAAGTCTCCTGAATGCCTATACTTAACAATATTCTTAGTCAAAAATCTTAAGAGTGAATAAGATCAGAGGTGGTTCAAGACAGTAGCATAGAAGAATCCTGAACTCACCTCCTCCAATGCACACAACAAATCTGTATCTATATATGTAACAATTCCCCCTTAAACCGCCCCCCCCCCCAAAATTAGCTGAACAGATCATCCAGAGCAAAATATTAAAAGACATGTCCCTGGGTGGTTCAGTTAGTTAAGCCCCCATCTCTTGATTTTGGCTCAGGTTATGATCTCCAAGTTGTGAGATCAGAGCGCTGCATTGGGCTCCATGCTGGGCCTGGATCCTGCTTATGATTCTCTCCCTCCCTCATCCTCTGCCCCTCTCCAGCCCCACTCAAAAAAACAAATTAAAAAAAAAATTAACAAACCACATTAAATGGGTAGGGGAAGCAAAGACATGGTCTTGCCAAAAACCACACCCCTGGCATGCCAGCCCACAAACAGAAGGAGTTGAGAGTGATCTCACAAATACAGAGCTTCTCACTGAGAAGCAAGGGTTTTGTACCCCACATCAGCCACTCCAACCCTTGGGACCTGCACTGGAGAGATAAGCCCCCAAAACACCTGGCTTTAAAACCAATAGGACTTACATTCAGAAAAAATAGTGCTATAGGAAATGGGAGATCCCACTCTTAGAGGATTCGCAAGCAAACACATTCACTTTGGGACCAGGTACAAAAGCGGCAGATTGAAAAGTGTTTAGACCATATGTGAAAGAGAATCACTGCTAACCTTAAGGTATCTGTTGGAGGGACAGATCCTTTTGAGACTTTCCAGTAACAAGGCACCAGTGGACATCTTTTCAGCATTCTCCCTCTACTTTGCTAGTGCTGGCATGCTTTGCACCATGCTTCATGCAAATGGGAACCCCCTCCCCCTGAAAAGCTACAGTAGTTACACTTACACCAGATAAAACAGACTTTAAAATAAAGACTGTGGGGTGCCTGGGTGGCTCAGTGGGTTAAGCCTCTGCCTTCGGCTCAGGTCATGGCCTCAGATCCTGGGATCGAGCCCCACATTGGGCTCCTTACTCAGCAGAGAGCCTGCTTCTCTCTCTCCCTCCCTCTCCCTCTGTCTGCCTCTATGCTTACTTGTAATCTCTATCTCTCTGTCAAATAAATAAATAAAATCTTAAAAAAAAATAAAGACTGTAATAAAAGACAAAAAATGGGTATTATATAAAAATAAAAGTCAATACAATAATAAGATATAATATTTGTAAATATTTATGCACCCAACACAGAAGCATCTAAATATATAAAGCAAGTATTAACAGACCTAAAGGGAGAAATTGACAACAATAAAACAATAGAAAGGGGCTTTAATATACTACTTACATCAATGGATTAATACTTCAGGCAGAAAATCAGTAAGAAAATATTAACCTTAGTGGATACATTAGACCCGATGGACTTAATATATATAATATGTAGAACACTACACATAAAAACAGCAAAGTATACATTCTTCTCAAGTGCACATCGAATATTCTCCAGGACAGATTATATGTTAGACCACAAAACAACTCACAATAAATCCAAGACTGAAGTCATATCAACTATCTTTTCCAAACACAATAGTATGACACTAGAAATGAATAAGAATAATACTGGAAAATTACAAATGCTTGGGTGGCTCAGTTGGTTAAATGTCTGCCTTTGGCTCAGGTCATGATCCCAGGGGTCGGGGATAGAGCCACCCATCAGGCCCCCTGCTCAGCCAGGTGTCTGCTTCTCCCTCCACCCTTCCCCCTGCTTTTGCTCTCTCTCCCTCTCAATTAAATAAATAAATAAATAAATAAATAAATAAATAAAATATCTAAAACAAACAAACAAAAGAAACTACACTGGAAGGAGCTAGAAAAACAAATGAAGCTTGGTTAGTAGAAAGAATGAAATAAGATTAGAGCAGAAATAAATGAAATACAAACAAAAGATCAAATAGAAGAGATCAATGAGATTAAGAACTGATTCTCTGAAAAGATAAAACTAACAAGCCCAGCCAGACTCATCAAGAAAGAGTCCAAATAAAATCAGAAATGAAAAATTACAACTGATACCAAAAAAAATACAAAAGGATCATTAGAGACAATTATAAACAATTATACACCAAAAATTCAACAACCTAAAAGAAATAAGTTCCCAGAAACATACAATCCTCCAAGACTGATCTGTGAAGAAATACAAAGTCTGAATAAACCAATTACTAGTAAAGAGATTGAATCAGTAATCAAAAACTCTCCAACAAACAAAAGTCCTGGCCCAGACAGCTTCACTGGTGAGTTTTACCAAATATTCAAGAAGATTTAATACCCATCCTTCTCAAACCCTTCCAAAAACTGAAAAGGAGGGAACACTTCCAAACTCATTTTATAAGGCCAGAATTACCCTAATGGCAAACCCAGATGTGGACACTGCAAAAAATAAGTAAAATAAAATTACAGGCTAACATCCTAGGTGAACATGTATGCAAAAAACCTCAACAAAGTATTAAGAAGCCAAATTCAGCAATACATCAAAAGGATCATACACCATGATAGGATTTATTACAGGGATGTAAGGATGGTTTAATACCTACAAATCAATCAACATAATATACCACATTTAAAAAACGAAGGATAAAAATTATATGATCATTTTAATAGATGAAGATAATGTATTTGACAAAATTCAACTCCATTTAT
Source organism: Lutra lutra (assembly GCF_902655055.1). NCBI lineage: Eukaryota > Metazoa > Chordata > Mammalia > Carnivora > Mustelidae > Lutra > Lutra lutra. The sequence goes on from NC_062281.1 coordinate 134,031,337, forward strand.
GATAAAAACCATCAATTGAAGAGTATAGATGGAAGGTACCTCAACATCAAAAATAGTATATATGACAAACCCACAACTAACAATATAGCCACTACTTTGCGATCAGGAACAACACAAGGATGCCCACTCTCACCACTTTATTTATTTATTTATTTATTTGACAGAGAGAAATCACAAGTAAGCAGAGAGGCAGGCAGAGAGAGAGGAGGAAGCAGGCTCCCTGCTGAGCAGAAAGCCCGATGTGGGGCTCGAACCCAGGACCTGGGATCATGACCTGAGCCGAAGGCAGCGGCTTAACCCACTGAGCCACCCAGGCGCCCCAACTCTCACCACTTTTATTCAACATAGTATTAGAAGTCTTAGACATAGCAATTAGTCAAATAAAATATAAATTGAAATAAATTTAAAAATAAAATAAAATACATCCAAATTGGAAAGTTAAAAGGAAAATTGTCACTATATACAGATGACATTATTTTATATATAGAAAGTTCTAAAGACTCCACCAAAATAGTTAAATAAATTCAGGAAAGTTGTAGGGTAAAAAAATCAACATACAAAAATCTGTTGTGTTTTTATATATTTTAACAATGAACTATTCGCAAAATAAATGAAGAAAACAATCTCATTTATAACTGCATCAAAAAGAATAAAATACCTAGAAATGAATTTAACCAAGGGGGTGATAGATCTGTACTCTGAAAACTATAAGACACTGATGAAAGAAATTGAAGAAGACACAAATGGAAAGATATTTTGTGCTCATGGATTAAAAGAATCATTTTTTAAATAATTTTTAATTTTTTTAATAAACATATAATATATTATTAGCCCCAGGGGTACAGGTCTATGAATCGCCAGGTTTACACACTTCACAGCACTCACCATAGCACATACTCTCCCCAATGTCCATAACCCAACCACCCTCTCCCTCCCCCACTCCCCTCAGTAACCCTCAGTTTGTTTTGTGACATTAAGAGTCTCTTATGGTTTGTCTCCCTCCCGATCCTATCTTGTTTCATTTATTCTTTTCCTACCCTCTTAACCCCCCTGTTGCATCTCCACTTCCTCATATCAGAGAGATCACATGAGAGCTGCCTTTCTCTGTTTGACTTATTTCGCTAAGCATAATACCCTCTAGTTCCATCCACATCATCGCAAATGGCAAGATTTCATTTCTTTTGATGGCTGCATAGTATTCCATTGTAGGTATATGCCTCTTCTTCTTTATCCGTTCATCTGTTGATGGACATCTAGGTTCTTTCCATAGTTTGGCTATTGTGGACATTGCTGCTATAAACATTTAGGTGCACGTGCCCCTTCGATCACTCCGTTTGTATCTTTAGGGTAAATACCCAGTAGTGCAATTGCTGGGTCATAGGGTAGCTCTATTTTCAACTTTTTGAGGAACCTTCATGCTGTTTTCCAGAGTGGTTGCACCAGTTTGCATTCCCAACAACAGTGTAGGAGGGTTCCCCTTTCTCCGCATCCTTGCCAGCATAAAAGAATCATTATTAAAATGTCCATATCACCCAAAGCAATCTACAGACTCAATGCAATCTCTATCAAAATTTGAATGGCTTTTTCCACAGAATTAGAACAATCCTAAAATTTGTGCTGAAACAGAAAAGATCTTGAATAACGAAAGCAGTCTTGACAAAGAAGAACAAAGCTGGAGGCATCACGCTCCCAGATTTCAAACTATATTAAAAAAATAGTAATCATAATAGTATGACATAAAAACAGACACACAGATCAATGGAACAAAATTGAGAGCCCAGAAATAAACTCATGCATATATGGTTAATTAGTATTATTTTTTAAAAAGACAAGAATATACAATGGGGAAAGGAAAGTCTCTTCAATAAGTGATGTTGGGAAAACTGGTCAGATGCAAAAGAATGAAACTAGACCACTATCTTGTACCACACACAAAAATTAACTCAAAATTGATTAAAGACGTGAATGCAAGACAGAAACCATGAAACTCCTAGAAGAAAACATAGGCAGTAAACTCCTTGACATTGTTCTTGGCAGTATTTTTTGGATCTGACTCCAAAGAAATGGCAACAAAAGCAAAAATATACTAAAAAGCTTCTGCACAGTGAAAGAAACCATCAACAGAATGAAAAGGCAAGGTACTGAATGGGAAAAAGAATATTTGCAAATGATATATCTAATAAGGGGCTAATACCCAAAATACATATAAAGAACTCATCAGCTCAATAAAAACATCCTATTAAAAGTGGGCAGAGGATCTGAATGGATATTTTTCAAAAAGATCTCTAGATGGCTAACAGGCATGTAAAAAGATGTTTTAAGGGGTGCCCTGGATGTCTTGTTTGTGAGTTCAAGCCCCACATTGGGCTCCATGCCCAGCATGGAACCTACTTAAAAAATTAATTAAAAATTAAAAATTTAGAAAAGAGGACACCTAGGTGGCTCTGTTGGTTAAGCATTCAACACTTGATTTTGGTTCAGGTCATGATCTCAGGGTTGTGAGATGGAGCCCTACATCAGGCTCCATGCTGGACATGGAGCCTGCTTAAGATACTCTCATCCTCTTCCTTTGCCCCTTCCCCCTCTATACTCTCTCTCTAAAAAAATTTATAAAATTTAAAAAGTTTAAAAAAAAGAAAAGAGAGGTAAAATGGCAGGCTCGTGGTGAGCGGCTGTCAGGAATGAAAATAGATAAATGCCTTAAAGATTTTAAAATCGGTTTCTCTTCAAATCATCTTCTTTCATACCACCCGCTTGATTCACCATGGCGTTAGCAGCAGTAAAATGGGTGATATGGAACAGAACTCTCTGGAAACATTTATTTCCAATTCAAAACGGAGCTTTATATTGTATTTGTCATAAATCTACACATTCTCCTCTACCAGATGACTATAATTGCAAAGTAGAGCTTGCTTTGATATCTGATGGCAGGACAATAGTGTGCTACCACACTTCTGTGGACATTCCATATGAACATACACAACCTATCCCTCAGCCAGATCCTCTGCATAATAATGAAGAAACACATGACCAAGTACTGAAAACCAGATTAGAAGGAAAAAATGAGCACTTGGAGCAAGGATCTATGATAGAACAACTTAGCAAAATGTTCTTTACTACTAAGCGCCATTGGTATCCTCGTGGACAGTATCATAAACGTCGTAGGAAACTGGATCCTCCAAAAGACAGATGATACTGAGGTTTTCAGGAATCGAAAAGATGTTATCTTGTGTCTCATTTGCCTTTTGAGAAAATGCATTGAGTATATTCACTAACATGTTATATAGCAAAATAATAATAAAATGTGTTCATATAAAAAAAAGATGCTCAACATCAGTAATCAGGGAAATGCAAATCAAAACCACGAGATATCATTTCACATCTGTCAGGATGGCTGTTATAAAAAAGACAAAAAATAGGGATGCCAGCCTGGCTCAGTGGGTTAAGCCTCTGCCTTCAGCTCAGGTTGTGATTTTAGGGTCCTGGCATTGAGCCCTGCATCGGGCTCTCTGCTCAGCTGGGAGCCTGCTTCCCCCTCTCTCTCTACTTGTGATCTCTCTTTCTCTGTCAAATAAATAAACAAAATCTTTAAAAAAAGACAAAAAATAACAAGTTGTGTCAAGGGTATAAAGAAAAGGAAACCCCTTATGCAATATTGGTGAGAATGTAAATTGGTACAACCACGATGGAAAACAATACGGAATTTCTTTGAAAGATTAAAAACAGAACTGCCATATGATCCAACAATTCTACTTCTGAGTACTTATCTGAAAAAAAAAATAATGTTAATACAAAAAATACATGCACCCCACTGTTCACTACAGCATTATCTACAATCGTCAACATATGGAAACAACCTAATGTCCAGCAATGGAAGAATGGATAAAGAAGATGTGATTTTATACACATACACATAGTGTATATACATATTTCAGACATGAAAAAAGAATGAAGCTCTGCCATTTGTGACAACATGGAATGATCTTGAGAGTATTATGCTAAGTGAACTAAGTCACAGAAGGACAAATAACATGGTTTCACTTACGTATAGAATCTAAAAAACAAAACAAACAAGCAAAAAACTCATAGACACAGAGAAAAGATGGCTGCCAGAGTGAAGGTGGGTTGAGGCTAAGTCAAATGGGTAAGAGGGGTCAAAAAGTACAAACTTCTAGTTGTAAAACAAGTAACTCATAGTAATGTAATTTACAGCATGATTACTATAGTCAATAATATTCTATTGCATGTTTGAAAGGTGCTGAGTAGATCTTGAAAGTTCTCAACACAAGAAAAAATGTTTTTCTAACTTTTTATGAGGACAGATGGTAATCAGACTTACATTAATCACTTCACAATGTATATAAATATTGAATCATTATGTTGCGGACCTGAAACTAATGTTATATCAGTTATACTTCAATAAAAAGACATATCTGATTTAAAAAAAAGAATGAGCAAGATGAATAAATTAGATTGCCTTCGAAAAATTTAAATGATTGCACTTCACTAACAGTCTTGTTAGGTCCAAAAGCCACAGAATAAATTTAATTATGTATATATATATTTTTTCTGGAAATAGTAAAAAAATCAACAAATACTTGAGTGTCTACTCTGGGCTAAGCATTATTCCAGGCATTTAGGGATGTAATAGTAGATTAAACAGATGAAAATTGTTGTCCTTGTGGAACTTAAAATTTTTTTTAAAGCATGTTTGCAGCTTTAATTTTTATTGCACATATTGCTCACCCATTTATTTTGAAGATAAGAAAATGAAAGATTAGAGACTTTAAGTTGTCCAAAATGGAATGGGCTTACTAGGGCAATGTACAAAGTATCATGAGAAAAGAAAGATCAGGTCAAAAGCAGTCTTTTATTGGAGTCTTATATGATGAGCAAGACTTGCCAGAACTGAAAAGGGAGGGAAAGGACATATACAAATCAAAAACTGTGGAAAAGTTGGAAGCAATGGTGGTTTGGGAAAGTGAATACCAATAAGCAGGACAGGGAATGCAGAAGGAGAAGTAGTTTAGGAGTTCAATTTGGGATATATATTGGAAATATGTATGAAAAAAATGAGATGTCTGGGGAAATACTGATCTGGAGATTGTTCCAACGGAGAATGTATATATTTATATACAGAATTTAGAAAGATATATATAATAACGCTGGCAGAGTTACAACAAAAACTAAACTTCTTAATTTCTAAGATGCTACTCTTCACTACACCACACTATTATTATTATTTTTTTAATCACAAAATCTTGGCATTTCAACTCTCAATGAAGCTTTGGAGATAAACTAGTTGGTCTAAGGATTTTCAAACTGTTCTCTTTGGAGCTTCTGACAAGGGAATCACTACAGGGGAGGTTTTTTAGGACTTCTAAATACACTTCAACAGAGAACATATCTAATGCAAAACATTCTTTTTATATAGGTAGTTCAACAATTTTCCAATGCTGCTATATGCTTGTAAATGAGACATTACTTCTAAATTTTTTATTGATAAAAACCTACTAACCCTTCAAATCTTAGCTCCAAGATAACCTCTGAACAATGGTTATTCCAGGTAGAGTTAAGTGCTTCTCTTTAGTGCTTCTACAGTACACCAAGCATGTTTCTATCATAGCATTTATAATTTTGTACTGTATTATCGAATTATTTGTCCATTTCATTTACTAGACTATAATAAGCATCTTGATATAAAGGACTGTATCCTTCATCTCTCTGTATCTAGTACTCAGTACACTCTGTGCAAGCAAGTGTTCAATTAATTAATTAATCAGTAAGTGAAAACATAAATGCATAAAGAAACTAAGACTCAAAGAGGCTGACTAACCCAACATCACAGAGCTAGTTAGGAAAAACCAAACCTCGATCTAGAACCCCTAAGTCCCCATTATAAAGTTTGTAGCATTATATTGTGTTGCCTCCCTCATTAATTAAATATATGCAATCTTAAAATTCCTCTTTTTGAATAATGCTCTCCTTGCTCTCCTAGTTGTCCAAAACCAGTATTTATAGTTTATATGATGTTCTACAAAACATGTTAGTATTTTATTAGACCAATCAAGAGAATTCCAGAAACAAAGGATTATGAATAAAACTTCCCTTTCTTTAGTACCGAAAGACATTTTTATTTGGCCAAATCAAGACTTGATAATATAAAACCCCTGTGGTTGGTTATACCATGTCCTATCTACATATAGAGACCAATTCATTAGCAAACATATCTATTTCAATTGAGAGAACTACATAAAATTAGAAAAAAATAGAATTTTCATTGCTTAAACCAATTCTAACTTTATTTAACTGAAAAAAATAAAATTACATTAGTTGCACTTATTCCTTTCTCATCTAATTTCCAAACTCAATTCATGACTGACCAAGAAGAAAACAAATAAAAAGGTATCAAAATGGTCACATAACTATTCTACTAATAAAGTGAAATTAAAAAGAGCCTTTTTACCTTTTCTGTTTTAAATTTCCCAGAGCTACCTCAGTTTTATAATACTGGTTCTGATAACAATAGGATTGCTCTAGTGAGAAACATAATTGCTATTAGTAAAAGTAAACTGAGAAAGTCAATTACCATATGGTTTTACTTATTTGTGGAACAAAAGGAGTAGTATGGAGGACATTAGGAGAAAGGACAAATGAAGCGGGGAGAAATGAGAGACTATGGACTTTGGGAAACAAATGAAGGGTTTTAGAAGGGAGATGGGGTAGGGAGATGAGTGAGCCTGATGGGTATTAAGGAGGGCATGGATTGCATGGAGCACTGGGTGTTGTATGCAAATAATGAATCATGTAGCACTACATCAAAAACTAATGATGTACTGTATGGTGACTAACATAACACAACAAAAAAATTCTGGAAAAAAAAGTAAAAGTAAACTTTCCATACATCTAAATCTTTGTTTTTACAAGTGCAAAGTTTAAATGTGTAATAGGAATTTTCTTATTTTTTTTTTAACTTTCATTTTGGTCTAGATTCATAGAATAGAAAACTCTTTTTAAGACATACATAAAGGTAAAGTTACATTAAAAGTCATTTAAAACATTTAATATTTAAGATAATACTATTATGTCCCTATTACTATTAAGACAAAGTGCTTTCCACAATTCTTAATTCTGTATTCAGTGAAGCTTTCATCTGTTTGATTTACAGAACTTTCACACCAGTATATTGTCCAAGTCCACTAAGTGGCATCACACCTCTACTCTATGTAGCTCAGACAAGACAATCTAATATCTTGAAAATACTCCTGCAATATGGAATCTTAGAAAGAGAAAAAAAACCCATCAACATTGTGATAACAATATTGCTCTACCCTTCAAGAGTGAGAATAATGGTTGATCATGAATTGGTAGACATCCAGGAAGATGCCAAAATATGTTTAGTGCTATGTTCCAGAGTGCTTTCTGCCATTTCAATCAGGGAAATAGAGGTAAGCAAAATAGTTCTTTGGGTTTGGGCTCAAATATTGATCAATAATTTTAAGATAAAATTGTGAAACAAGATTGAATTTGGTTTCTTTTTTTTTTTTTAAATATTTTATTTATTTATTTGACGGACAGAGATCACAAGTAGGCAGAGAGGCAGGCAGAGAGAGAGAGAGAGAGAGGAGGAAGCAGGCTCCCCGCCGAGCAGAGAGCCCCATGTGGGGCTCGATCCCAGGACCCTGGGATCATGACCTGAGCCGAAGGCAGAGGCTTTAACCCACTGAGCCACCCAGGTGCCCCTGAATTTGGTTTCTTATCTATGAATTATATCCAGTGAAAAATTAAAAATCAAGTGTAGGCTTACAAATTAAAATAGGTAAAATCTAAATTATGTTGAACATTAGTCCTTTATTTCATGAATTTGTCTTCTAAATATTTAAAAAGTTAGTTTTTTTAGTAGTAATTAAGTAGATGTATGTCATTATTATATTCTAATTACACAATAGTGTTTATTAGGATTTCTATGTCTCAAGAACATCATAAACTAAAAATTTAACAGGATTCTTTACAGAATATTTGAAAATGAGTTACATTTCTCCTCACAAATATAATCACATGCCAGGAAATAAAAATATAAAGGCTTAAAATATTTGTGCGATTAAAAATATCCATCCCTCGGGGCACCTGGGTGGCTCAGTCAGTTAAGTGTCTGCCTTCGGCTTAGGTCATGATCCCAGAGTTCTGGGATTGAGCCCCGCATCGGGCTCCCTGCTCAGCGGAAGGCCTGCTTCTGCCTCTCCCACTCCCCTGCTTGTGTTCCCTCTTGCTGTGTCTCTCTCTGTCAAATAAATAAATAAAATCTGAAAAAAAAAATATATATATCCCTCAGTTCTGTGAGCAGAGACTATTTCTTATACCCTAGCAATGAGCTAAATGCTTGGTGCCAAGGTGCTAAGGCAAATACCAGATATTCTTTGAATAGCTAAATATGGAATAAATAATAAACTTATATATCATTTAAGCAAAAGTACCATATAGTCTATAGATTACAGGTTCTACCAGAGAAGTATCTCTATAATATAGAAATGTCTGTATTCTTTATTCTTAAATCAACTTAATTAACATTTAGCTTCTAGAATTAAATCTTTAAAAGGGTATCGTAACTAAAACTTGAAAATTTATCTTTTCATATAGATAGGTTCCTATCAAGACTTCTCACAGTTTAGTAGTATGAAATTTTGTTCTACAATGTTTGGAATCACCTGGGAGGACTTTTAAGATTTATGTTGTTTGTACCCAACCTCAGACGAATTGAATCAAAATTTCTGGAGTAAAACCTCAGCATTTGTATATTTTAAAGTCCCCTGGATAATTCTGGTGTATAGCCAAGTTGACGACACTACTCTGGAAGGAGAAGCTGATAAAACATAAGTGTGTGATCTGTCTAAAATGAAAAACATATACAGATTCGTAGTTGTAAGAAATAATGTTTTTTCCTTAGACGTATTTAAAATTTATGTATCACTGTGAGAATAAAAGGGGAATAAAAATACTTGCCTCATTAAAAAGCTTTGTAAAAAATATTATAAGGGTTATATAAATTTAAGATCTATTTTCTGAATTTAAATACAAAATAAAAATGCTAATAATTTGGACTAACCAGTGATTAGTATTACAAAATTAAAATATTTCCCCTTTCTTCAGACGCAGCTAAGTTTAGGAAGACGTCCAATTATTTCTAATTGGCTGGACTACATTCCTTCAACAAGATACAAAGATCCATGTGAACTATTACATCTTTGCAGAATAACCATCAGGACTCAACTACTGACCAACAATATGCTCCCAAATGGAATATTTTCACTTTTAATACCGGTTCGCCTACAGAACTACCTGAATTTAGAAAGTTAATATACATCTTTGTCCTGAGTTAAGGATACTCACTATTGTATGGTTTAGAAGTTAATAAACTATTAACTTCATGCAAATTTTCATTGCATTGGATATTTCATTAGAAAATATAATTTCAGGGGTGCCTGTGTAGCACATTTAAGTGTCTGAATCTTGGTTTTAGCTCTGGTCTTGATCTCAGGGTCATGAGATTGAGCCCTGTACTGGACTCCACACTCAGCAGGAGTCTGCTTGAGATTCTCTCTCCCTCTCTCTCTGGTCCTCCTCCTCATGCTCTCTCCCTAAAATTAATAAGTAAATCTTTAAAAAAATATATAATTTCACATGACACCCTAAATGAATCCATTTTAAATCAATATATGACTCTGCTCATTACCTTTCTATACAATGGGACAAATTATAAGATTTTTGTTATATTTGAGATTTACCAGTTTACTCTGCTCTTAAAAATTGTTTTGTGTTAGAGCATAATTGTTACCTGTGGAAATTTTGGTCATATTGATGTTCTGAAGTTCCTTTTATTTATATGTTCTAAGCTAGGTAAATATTATTTTACATTGTGTATTCCTATTAACAAGTATTTATTGAGTTCTTTTGCAAATAAAATATTGTGCTTAGTGGTGAGGAATAGCCAAGGAAATTAAGATGCAATCCCTTCCCTGAGAAGCCAAAGTCACAAATACAAGGTGAAGATTAGTCAACTAAAGGGTGGGGGTCAGTAGTAAAAGGACAGAAATGGATAATATTTGGAAATAATTAGCCCCCCAAAACAACAAGGAGCTTTAGTGTTCTGGTGTGTGATACTTCTAAATACTAGATCAGTAGTGCTTTTTAAGTTGAGATATAATTGACATATATTACTTTCCGGTGCATAACACGATTCAATATATGTATATATTGCAAGATGATCAGCACAATAAGTCTAGTTAACATCCATCAACATACATAGTTAAAATATTTTTCTTATGATGAGAACACTTAAAATCTAATTTCAGCCACTTTCAAATATGCAACACAGTATTATTAACTATAGTCACCATGCTGTGCATTACATCTCCAGAACTTATTTATTTTATAACTGGAAATTTGTACCTGTTTACTGCCTTTACCCATTTCACCTATGCCTAAACTATATGGATTTTGATACAAAGAAAGCAAAGAATAGCTTTGATCCAACATAACATCAAAATGAAATTAGTAATTAAATCTGTATGTTTAGGGCGCCTGGGTGGCTCAGTGGGTTAAGCCGCTGCCTTCGGCTCAGGTCATGATCTCAGGGTCCTGGGATCGAGTCCCGCATCAGGCTCTCTGCTCAGCAGGGAGCCTGCTTCCCTCTCTCTCTCTCTGCCTGCCTCTCTGTCTACTTGTGATCTCTCTCTGTCAAATAAATAAATAAAATCTTTAAGAAAAAAAAAAAAGAAAAAATCTGTATGTTTAGTTGCAAAGAAATTTATTATCTTAAAAAATAAAATTTATTCTGCTGCAATCTTTTAGCTCTTTTCGAGTTGTAGGGTACTAGACTTCTTTACACAACAAGGTGGTCAAGCTGCTTCAATACACAGAAGAGAACTGGGAGACAATTTTTCACAGGTGTCTCACTTTTCTGTCTGTCTTTTGAGTAGAGGCACTGTCTTATATTTGACTACCTTTTTAAGGATGTTTGTATAATGAACAGCCTTGCAAGACAGAGATAGTGTCTCCCTCTGAGCAGTGGCAAGTTTCTTCAGGGTCTAATATAATAAAGCTTATGTCTTCCTCTGAAAGAAAAGTCAAGCAGGTTTGCTAGAAGCTCATTATAATAAAAGGGTTCCCCTAGTTTTGGGTTCCTCAGTGTTAGTACACAGTGTAAATCCACTGTGTACATATCTAACTAGACCACTCCATATCTTAGAGGATGGGGATATTTGAAATCAAAACAAACATGAAACTCACACTGCATGATGTGCCATTAGCAAGAAAGTCTTTTGTTTCTGACCCAAGAATCTTTTGTCTTCTGACAGCACACATGAAACTGTGGTACGCTAAACCTCTAGTTTGCAAGTAAGGTAAAAATCCCAGACCCTTCACAGTTTTTTTTTTTCTTTTAATTGAGGTATAACTGACATACAACATTATTTTAGTTTCAGGTATACAACATAGTTATTCAACATTTGCATGTATTGCAAAATGATCACCACAATAAGTCTAATTAACGTTCATCACCATACATAGTTATACCTTCACAGTTCTTGACAATAAAATCTGTTTCTCACCCATCACTGTCTATTCTAGGATCAATTTTGGTAGATTATGGCGCTTAGTAGCCATTTTCACTCTCTACTTGCAATCTGGGGACTATTCAAAATTTTGACAATTTATACGAAATGGGTTTTCATTCTGGTCCTATAGTAAGATAAACAACTGTGTGATTTAAATTTCTAAATAATAGAATGGAAATAGCAAAGCAGCAATAAAAGTAGATCATTTGCTTTTCCTTTCCTTCCATTTTCATTCCTGTGAGGTAGAAATGCATTATAGAATTGAATCCATACATTTAACTAAAGTATATTTAATTACAATTGAGCATATTTTAAGCTCATAAATAAGCATGTAGGAAGTCCATGCTACACACAATTTATTGACATTTGAATATTTTTTAACACTAGCATATAAGATAGTGATATAATTTGCTTAAAAAGGTCAGAATAGAGGGGTGCCTGGGTGGCTCAGTCATTAAGCGTCTGCCTTTGGCTCAGGTCACAATCCCAGGGTCCTGGAATTGAGCCCCAGACTGGGCTCCCTGCTCCGTGGGAAGCCTGTTCTCCCTCTCACACTCCCCGCCTGCTTGTGTTCCCTCTCTTGCTATGTCTCTGTCAAATAATTAAATAAAATCTTTTTTTAAAAGTCAGAATAGTTTTTGTTTGCTAAAGAATTAGCAGAACAGCTTTAAAATTTAAAAATGCATTACTCACTATATACATATTGGAATGGCTAAAATTAAAAAAAAAACCTGATAATACCAAGTGTTAGAGAACATGTGGAACATTCTCAGCCATGGCTGATGGGAATGCAAAATTTAAGAACCACTTTAGAAAACAGTTTGGCAAATTATTATGAAGTCAAACACATACTTACAAGATGACAAAGCCATTCTACTCCTATTTAACCTAGGTAAATTAAAACTTAATATGCAAAAATCTATACAAGAATGTTTATAGCAGCTCCATTCTTAATAAAAAATGGAACCCCAATTGTCTTTCAAAGAGTGTATGGGTAAACTATGGCACATACAAACAATGAAATAGTCAGCAATAAAAGGACACAACAACATGGACAAATTCTACAAAGTATTATGCTGAGTAAAAGAAGCCAGTTTCAAAAGATCCCATGCTATATGATACCATTTGTTGAACATTATGGAAAAAACAAAACTATAGGGATGGAATGCTTAATTTCCAGTGATTGCTGGGTTAAAGTTAGGGGTCAGGGATGGATCTGACAACAAAGGGACAGTACTAAGGGAATGATGTGAAGGTGAAGGAACTGTTAGGTGAACAAACAGATTGTCCTAGTGGTTCCCTGAATCCATAAATGTGCTAAATTCATAAAATTTTACATCAAAAAAAGAGTTAATTGTATTATATGCAAATTTTAAAACAAACAAATGCACTACTTCTTAAGCATGAGTATAAGCTGCCTTTTTCTTCTACTTCCATATACCTTAACCCTAGACTTGAAAAAGACTACTTTATGTGAAGAGAAAGATGGAACAGATTAAAAGAATGGCTTTGAGGTGGAAATTAAAGGAGTTTTTTAGAGCATAATGAACATTTATCTTAAAAGGCTGGATTATGAGATAATGACCTATAATTTTAGAGAAAGGCAAAGCAAAAAGGTACTGAAGAGGAGACCAAGTAGACCTTAAAATTAAAGAATGGATTGTCTCCCTAGTATTCATTTCTATTCTATAGTACCATAACATAATAATTATATTTTCATTTAATTTGCTTTTTTGTGTTTTGGCTACACGCAAAACAACTGAGGAAAAAAAATTAATTTTAAGAAGATATAAACCTATTTTTATTTCAGTATTCTAAACCTAAACAAAAGGGATTAATCAGTTGGCTACAGTTTCTGCATCAAAAGTTCTAAATCATGAAAAATTTCTTAAAAGTCTGATAGAATCTAATATTAGGGTTAAACCTAAAGGGAAATTAATATATTTAAGGAAATGATATTCTGCATATTTAATACTTTGCTCTTATCTCTGCTTGCCTGTTTTTCTCCCACTGCATACTCCCCTTCTGCCTTTTATTGCTTCTTCCCTTTTCTTCCCAATCTGCCACGCCCTTTTCATCCTCAGTGTCTTTTAGAAATTTGGGGCAAACCTAAGTTATCAAACTGCTTTTAGGAATGACTACATACAATATAATTCATTTTAAAGACTGTGAATTAAAACATGGTTAATGGTCAAATTCAGATATTGTGGTACTCTCTAAAACATGACAATAGGGAATATATGTAGTCTAATGGGATGTTTAACATGTATCAAATTAAAATATGAACACCAATTTACATTCACATTTTAAAACGTATGTTATTTAAATAAAACTTTTTAAATATATCTATTACTTAGAATTTAATAAAGTAAAAAATATTAGATTTTATAAAATACAAATACATTAACAAAAAAATAGGGCCCTAACCAGTCTGTGAATATATTTTTTTGGCCAAATTAGTATGAAATCTGCAGCTTATTAAATGTATGCCCTGAGTTCCAGATACTTAATTGTCCAAGAAGAGAATAACTTCCCCATTTTGGGCCTTTGTGCTAAGATTATGTAAATAAGTCATCTAATGAGATGGAATTGTAGAAATAAGGTATTTGAGAAGACAATAGCCCTGCTTTTTACAGTTACTGACCAACCGACTGTCTTCCCTTTTTTTTTTTTTGGTCCATTTATGAAACAAGAATGACCTTCCGGTAAGCTCTGAAATGATGGTGTAAGCCACATGCCTATGGAAAAACAGTTCTATAAAATGCTCCCTGAGGCAAATGAATCAATACTACCTTTTTGCTGTTTTGGTTATTCACCTAATAAAGATGGCCAAAACTGAAACTTGGAAAAGAGGTTGGTGAGTAGAAAATGGAATGCCTTATATTTGGAAAACTGAAAGGGTGAGTGATGGCAACTCCCCCTTCCAAAAACATTCTCTGCATTACAAAATATCTATTTGTTTATTTTCACCCTTTAGAACTATACTCAATGTCAAAAAAAAAATAAAACCACTTTAAAACTTCCAATATCATTTTAACAAACTCCATAAGTATCCAGTGTTGGAATTTGGGGGTACTAATTAAGCAATTATTGAGCCATAGGGTCTTATTGCTTCAAAAGAGAGTGTAAAATAACTCACATAAGTTTCCAGACTGGAAAAAAGAAAAAGGTGGTTTTTTCTTTTCCAAAAACTAAGGCATTTACAATAACATTTTAAACCATAACTTGGTATAAATACACTTAAGACTTAATAACATGAATTTTCATAAATGAGAAAAACTATAATGTTATACTGACATTTTTCAAACATAAAAAAGTCCTTTCAATGGTTTTCATATTTTAAGTTATAACAAATTTTTTATATACAATAGATAGATGATAATTCTGAGGTTAGCATAATGTAATGTAATTTTCCATTAAGATATAAAATTAAGCAAATATTATCTTTTGCTTATAGGAAAAATGAATCCTAGTTTCCCTATATGAACATATACTATTTGATATGTACATGATATAAATTGTTACTATTCTTCAGTCTTTCCTGAAACTTGTTCAGCCCTGGAAAAATCTGTTTCATACTTCTTTTTGAGATTACTTAAATACATTCGTAAACTGTCTGGATCCAACTGAGAGTTTCGAGCAGTTTGAACAAGCCTAGTAGCTAGATGGTACACTGCTCTCTGTCTTTCCATCTCAGGGGTACTCCTTTGGTTTTGCTGTTATTGAAAAAATATAGATAAAAATTAAAATATGATTAGTATGACTTTGTTTTTAAATTTTGGCAATTTTCTCTTTCCTTTCATAGAAATATAGAACTCAAAGGTAACTAATTTCTTTGGATACGTCAATTCCATTCAACTAGCAAAGAACATACCAGAAAAAATAAAGAAATATTGTTTTGAAAGAATAAAATTTTTCATGCGTATTTACTTTATCATGGATTCCTATATTCTTGAAAATCACTTTTCAATGAAAAAAGATCTGCTAAATAGGTCAAATTTCTCACTCAACAAAATTGCTCATTGCTATTCAGTATTCATTTTAAATGTCACCCAAGAGTACTACTCTGCTATCTCCTACTTTAATTCCCCAATAGATAAAACTGGTAGACAGAATGGGTCAACAGTAAGTTGCTTGTCCCTCTGAGAGATATAATGTATAGAAACTGCTAGAATCTAAGACAATATATTGCCTGAGGAGTAGATTACATTTTGAAAATAAGTGCTATAAATAGCTACTTGAAATTATGCCAATTCTTAACAATCTATAGTTATGATGCCCAAGAAATAATGTTTAAAAGGGGAATTTTCTAATATTTTAGAAGGCCTTTAGATAGTCTTTGAATTACGATTCAAAGGGATAGGAGTATAGCTGGAAAATTCTTCATCCACCTTGTTTCCTGAGCTAGATAGAAGAATTACCATTTTCAGTCTTAACTGTTAATGTAAAGTTAGTGAGTTTCCTTTTACTAAGGGAAATAAAATCCCTCCAACTCTTTCTCAATAGAAAGCAATTCAAGATATTTTTCTTCTCTCACTATAAGTAAAATGAATCCAACTCCATGAAGTAAAATAAGATTATCATATATTCACCCATCTATCTATTTGATACATTGAATGATCAACTATCAGTTTATTATCTAAATAATACACATTTACTGAATATCTATTATCATCTATATTCCAGGCCCCCAACCTTGTGTTTATGTCTACTGGGGATACAAAAATGTCTATCTGACATGCCACTAGAACTCAAGAGGCTCAAAGAAAGAGACATATTATTATAGTGAAGGAGACATATTCACAAGCAGCTGATTTAGGTAATTATGATAAGTCTCAGGAGAGAGATTCAAAGTTTAAAGGAAGGAGAACTCATTCCCAGTTCAGGTCAAGAAAAGCTTAAGTAGGATGGAATATTTGGAATGACTCTTGATGGACAGAAGAACAGAGAAGTAAGGGCATTCTGGATGGAGGAAACAGCAAGAGCAGACACATTAGAAATCCTGGTACACAGGTCAAAATGATGAAATGACAAGTAATTCAATGTGTCACAAATGTAGGTTTAAGTTAAATTGAGAAATGTTATCTAAGGTTGGAGTAGTAAACAAAAGGGAGATCATAAAGCAGTAGTTAACAAACTTTAGTGTGTTTAAGAATCATCTGAAGACTGGTTAAAAATGTAAATTCCTAAGCCACAGGAAATCCTCAAAAATTTAGAATGGTCCCTGGCTAAGGAGTTTCACTTTAATTTCGAAAGAAACAACCAAAAGTTTCTGAACAGGAAAACATGATAAAAGTCATGCTTAGAATCTGGTATATGTATATATGATGGATTGAAAAAGAGAATCTACTGCATAGTGTTAATGAGAGGTGATTAAGAAGGATTCAAAGATGATTATAATGGGTCGCTGAGAAATTTAGGAGCAAAAAAATGAGATTTTTTTCATGTTATAAATTTAATTTTGGTCCTATTAAAGAATGAAAACATAAACTGAGATTTCAAGAAGAAATACAAAGAAAAATATATGGATTCAAAGTAAAAAAGAAGTGAAAATGAAAGCTGAGAAATGGATGAGCTCGCCAAGAATATAGTTTCAAACACAGAAGGAAGGGCAAAATCTTAGGGAAATTTCCATTTAATAAGTGGAATGATAAAAAGCACTGGTAAAATACACAAACATAAATTCAAAATGGATGAAAGACCTAAATGTGAGACAGGAAACTATCAAAATCCTAGAGAAGAACACAGGCAGCAGTCTCTTTGACCTCGGCTGCAGCAACTTTTTGCTAGATATGTTTTCAAAGGCAAGGAAAACAGAGGGAAAAATGAGCTACTGGGACTTCATTAAGATAAAAAGCTTCTGCACAGCAAAGGAAACAATCAACAAAACTAAAAGGCAGCCTACAGAATGGGAGAAGATATCTGCTAATATATCTGATAATGCGTTAGTATCCAAAATCTATAAAGAACTTATTAAACTCAACACATAAAAAACAAGTAATACAATTAAGAAATGGGCAGAAGACATGAGATAGACATTTCTCCAAAGACGACATCCAGATGGCTAACAGACACATAAAAAGACTCATTATTAGGGAAATACAAATCAAAACCACGAGATACCACCTCACACTTGTCAGAATGGCTAAAATTAACAACACAGGAAACAACAGATGTTAGTGAGGATGAAGAGAAAGGGGAACCCTCTTGCACTGTTGGTGGGAATGCAAACTGGTGCAGTCACTCCAGAAAATGGTATGGAGATTCCTCAAAAAGTTAAAAATAGAACTACCTGATGACCCAGGAATTACACTAGTAGGTATTTACCCAAAGGATACAAAAATACAGACTTAAGGGCTATGTGCATTATCAACAATAGCCAACTATAGAAAGAGTCCAGATGTCTATCGACAGATGAAGAGATAAAGATGAGGTGGTATATATATACAATGGAATATTACTCAGCCAAAAATGAAATCTTGCCATTTGCAAGACAGATGGATGGATGGAGCTAGAGTATATTATGAAAGCAAAATAAATCAGTCAGAGAAAGACAAATACAATATGATTTGTGGAATTTAAGAAAGAAAGCAGATGAATATATAGGAGGGAGGGGAAAAAAAGAGAGAAGGAAACAAACCATAAGGGACTATTCACAATAGAGTAAAAACTGACAGTTGATAGAAGGACGTAGGGAGGGTGGGCTAGATAGGTGATGGGTGTTAGGAGGGTGTTTGTTGTGATGAGTACTGGATATTGTAAATAAGTGGTCAATCACTGAATTCTACTCCTGAAACCAATATTGCACTGTATAATTAACTAGAATTTAAATAAAAATTGAACAAAAAAAAAGCACTGGTGAAAAAAGAAAAAAATGGGTAATCGGAGGTAGGAAAATGAAGACATCCAGGAGAGGACCATTTCACAGTAGCCAAGACAGAAAAGAATTATGAAAAGGGAAAGAAGGGTAGTATCAAACACCACAGAGAGACCAGGGAAGATGAGAAGTGAAAAAAAAAAAAAAAAAAAAGGCCATAAGAGTTAATCATTAGTTGGTATTTCACAAAGAAAGTTTCAGTGGCATGATGACAAGATCTAGTTTGCAAGTAGAAAATGGAAGAAGTAAATCGTTATTATAATCTCTTAAGGAGTTGGCAGTAAAAAAAAAAAAGAGAGAGAGAGAGAAATATATTTTGAGAAGTAATGTAATAAAGAAGGATTTCTTAGGAAAAACCTAAGCATATTCATAGGAAAAGGAAAAGCCAGTGAACAAACACTAAGGATGCAAAGAGAAGAAGGGGAACAAAGGATACCTGGCTGGCTCAGTTGGTAGAACATATGGCTCTTGATCTCAGGATTGTAAACTCAAGCCCCATGTTTGGTATAGAAATTACTTTAAAAAAAACTTTTTTAAAAAGTGGGGCACCTCACTGGCTCACATGACTATTGCTTTCAGGATTGTGAGTTCGAGTCCCATGTTGGGTATAGAAATTATTTAAAATAAAATCTTTAAAAAGAGAGAGAGAAGAAAGGAATCTGATGAAGTTATATCTTATTGGATATGGAAAGAAGGTGGAAAAGTTAGCCTTGAATAAATTGAAAGATAATCTTTTTCTCTGAGATAGAAAAGAAGAGAACACGGTGAAAAACATATTCCAAAATGGAATTTTCAAGAAGTTCAAGGATTCATCAAGATAACTTCAAGTCTCTCAAAAAAATATAGGAAGTGAATTTTCTGTAGAGTGAGGACATTGAGGGTAAAGTTTGGGAAGAGTAGAAAGTTTTGAGAGTTAAAAAAACTATACAGAACAATAAAAGGGGAAAAAACTATCCAATAAAATATTTGACTAAAGGTAGAATATATCAATTTGCTGTAGATAAGATTAGTTTGTCTAGAATATATTTTGAGAATCATTATCAGGAAAGCCAAAGCCTAGAAGGCAACTCAAGAAGGCTTGACATAATTGGAATCTTACAAGATGAAGACTAAGGAACTAGGTAATGAGAGATTCTTCAGAAGCCAACACTGCCAAAATTGTTGAAGAGATTCCAATGGAGGATTAGGTAAGTAAAGTCATGAAGATAGTCTAGAAACTCAAGAGACTAAAGGGATACAATAAAAATTAAAAGCAGGTTAAGAGAAAAAGACAAAGGAAACTGTTACTACTGAAGAAAATTTCATAATGCACATAGCTTAGTTTACTGAACACACTGTATTCTTAAAACATAAAGCAAACTGATGTTAAAAAAAAGATTTCCAAATTTTTAGTCAATAGATGTGAGTTCAATAGCAAAACACTTAATCTCTGTGAACCTCAGTTGCAAAAACATGAGTAAAAGTAATAGCTTATTAATCTTATACTAGAAAGACCTAACCGCTTCATGAAGAGTCAGGAGGCTTATATATGATAATGGATAAAAGTCTTAAATACTATTTTAAAAGATGCTAAAGTGGGGCACCTGGGTGGCTCAGTGGGTTAAAGCCTCTGCCTTCGGCTCAGTCCATGATCCCAGGACTCTCTACTCAGCGGGGAGCCTGCTTCTCTCTCTCCCTCTGCCTGCCTCTCTGCCCGCTTGTGATCTCTGTCAAATAAATAAAATCTTAAAAAAAAAAAGATGCTAAAGTATGGTGCATAGTAATTTTTATTTTTTATTTTTATTTATTTTTTAGAGAGAACAAGTATGAGTGAGGCTTGGGAGAGAGGGAGAGAGAGAATCTTAAGCAGGCTCTACACCCAGTGCAGAGGCCAATGTGGGGCTTAATCTCACAACCCTGAGATCATGACATGAGCCGATCAAGAGTCAGATACTCAACCGACTGAGCCACCCAGACAACCTGTGATTTTTATTTTTTTCTTTTATTTTTTATTAACATATAATGTATTTTTTGTTTCAGGGGTACAGGTCTGTGATTCATCAGAGTGATTTTTATTTTTAATGCTTACTTTATATATACTTATTTTTTCATCATAAAGTTATTGTAGCAGTAAGTATTATAGGAACCAAACTGTTTAACTTTGTCTACTAACTTACTGGTTGATTTGTTGGGAAAGGTTGAAATAGACCAAACCAAAAAAATTGTGAGAAGTAAAAAAAAGATTTGCCTTATTTAGAATTAGGTTTTTAGGGGCTTGACTGGCTCAGTCAGTTAAGTGGCTGCCTTTGACTCAGGTCATGATCCCAAAGTCCCGGCATTGAGCCCCACATTGGGATCCCTGCTCAGTGGAGACCCTGCTTCTCTGTCTCTCCCTGCCTGCTGCTCTCTGTCTACTTATGCTATCTCTGTCAAATAAATAAATAAAATCTTTTAAAAAAATTAGGTTTTATTTTAAATGCTTTAATCATTAATATTATTATATACTTAGGTACAACACCATTATAATGATGTACACTAGAAGTATTTTCCTGAATTGGAAAACCAATTCTTATTGCTAAAAAGTTTCTTACCAAAGTCTGTCTCGTAATTTGAGTTGTGATTTCTTTGGCATCCAAGACAATTGATGATGGGAGTGATGACACCTCTGCAGCTTTTAATCCTAAAATTATAGACAATGGGCTATATGTTGTTGTTGTTATGGCAGGTATTACGTTTATTTTAAGCAGTAATAATCTTTTCTTCACAGATTTAAACTTCCATCCTACAGGCATTTATGAAGAACTTAGCCATTCTCAAAATTAAGTTTTCCAAAGTTCCGGATGACAATTTACCAATCATAAGATTTAATTAGTTGTCCAAGATGCATGACAAGTTAGAATATCAATTACCTCTCAACATATATCTGAGACAGGAAAACATGATAGAGAAAAGAAAAGGGGTAACTAGAAAACTGAATAATAACAATGAAATTCCAACTACAAATGCAGTTGGTTAATAGAAGGTTCAAAGAATATGAGCTTTGCAAGGGAGGAGAGATAACCCTAGTCACAGAGATAACCCTAAAGCTGAATATTCATCTGTCTAGCAGATCATTGAGAGGGGGATTTTTCACAAGATATAACTATAGATGACTATTCCTCATGCAATTCAAAGTACTACCTAGTATTCTCATGTTCCCTGAGCTTAATTTTGTTGTATAAATGCCACAAAGGCTTTCTACAGTGTGTTAACAGTTTATTGTATGTATTTCTTTAGAGGCAATAGAAACAACGCTAGCACATTTACTGAGAAGTTACTAATTGCTAGGTACTATATTAAACAGATGTTTGATAAATTCATTTAATCTTCATAAGCCCTACATACATGGAAAATTATCCCCATGTAATAGATGAAATTAAAGCTTATAAAAATAGAGTATCTGATACAAATTAAGTTATGCAGTTGATTTCTCATTTCAAATAGCAAAACAAAGATGCTTCCCGCCCCACAGAGGGTCACATTCATAGCTAAAATTATTTTAGGAAATTTATATTTATGGATCAATTTAAAAATTTCTGAATCCATGAGATTTTACACGTCATATGATGATTTAGGTAGAAAATATCTAATCAAGTTTACAAGCATCATATGGTTTGGTAATACATTCCCTTTTAAGACTTTAGATGATCAAGTTCCCTACATCTGAAGAAAACAGATGTTACTGAAAAAGTGTATAAGAAATATACAATTTTCAATTCATTTATAACTTGCAAATATAAACTAAATTACGTTTTCCTCAGAATAGAAACTAATACTTCTGGGACTTTAATGTGTTGTAATTCTACATAAGTACTGATTAATATAAATTTAAATATAAACTTAATATACATAAAATGTGAGTTTGATATAGAAAATACAGTCTTAGAGCATAAACACTCAAAAGAATGATAGGAAAAGTTGCTTAAATTAAGAGCCAAGTAAAGGGGAAAAGAATTATGAGAATATGTAGTGTTTCAATAGATATTATATAGATATGATTTCCATATACAATACCATAATTTTTTTCTTCTGTGAGTCCCTTACAAAGTTTGTAGGTATACAAGATTGCTTCTTTATTCCTTGAAGTGTTCTTCACATGCTGAACTTCAAAATGCATGTTTTCTACATTAGGATACAGGACCTCTATATGACATAGTTCCAGGAAATGCGTAGCGAATAGTGTAAATGCCTAGAATATATAACAATGAATGTATTTTTTAAATGAACTAGAAAAAAAATTAGTTTGATTTTCCAGGTAGCTTGGCAAAAGTGTAGGAATGAAACTAATACTGGTCAACTCATTTCAAAATATTTTTCAAATTTATATTCAATGAAAGAGACATTTTATCATGTTTGCACATCACACATATAAAGAGAACAAATTTAAAAATAAAATCCTAAAAAAAATCTGAAGATATTCAAAAGATGAGATTTACCAGAAATAAAGCTGCTAAGTGAGGTAATCATTTATTAGAAAAGTAATCTACAGGGACGCCTGGGTGGCTCAGTTGGTTAGGCGGCTGCCTTCGGCTCAGGTCATGATCCCAGCATCCTGGGATCGAGTCCCACATCGGGCTCCTTGCTTGGCAGGGAGCCTGCTTCTCCCTCTGCCTTGCCTGCCATTCTGTCTGCCTGTGCTCACTCGCTCTCCCTCTCTCTCTCTGATAAATAAATAAAATCTTAAAAAAAAAAAAGAAAAGTAATCTACAAATAAAATCATAACATATCTCTCAACTTAAAAAAAAATTTACTTTAAAAGTAGCTTCCCTCCATATAACTATTTTTTGGAAAGTGGAATCAATGGTTTGTCTTAGGTATTCAAAATCACAAAGACTTTTAGGTTTTAGATTTGCATTGTGTTTAGGTTAGGTACTTAAAAGGAAGAAAGAAAAGGTGGAGAATAATGCTTAGGACAATGATTCTCAAACTATAGTAATCCCCTGGGGAGCTTGTTAAAGATGCAAATTATTGGTACTTATTGTAATGTGGAATCCCAGAAAACTCCATTTTCCATAAGTATCTTAGGTATTGATGCAGAGGGTTCAAGTAATGTGACCAGCACATGGTTTCCAGTCTTGAGTTACTAAACTAGAGATTTGCATAATTGGTTATGTTTTAAGATATTACCAGAAAAAAAAAAAAACTATAAAGATGTGATTGGTGGAAAAAGAAAGTCTTAAGACATTAAAAAGAAAATATTTGGGCTGGCAAATGGCATCAACCATTAAGAGGGTGTGGCAAGAGGTACAGGACAGAAAAATGAAAAGATTCAACTACTTAATAAATCAAAGGGGGTATAAAACCAAATTTATAAAGCAACAGAAAAAATTCAGAAATTCAGTAAACTAGTAAGGACTATGTTCATAATAACATTAATGTCCTCAAAATTTATGTATCAAACAAAACTACTACACTCTACTACTAGAAATAGAGTCATTAGTATTTTTAATCAGATTAAAGGTGAGGTGGGGGCACCATGGTACAGTGACCTGAACACTAAGAGGATGCCAGTGGCTATAGGGCCCTATAGACACACCAAGCCAAGCTGCTTCAACCACGTGTAGATGGGCTTTATGATGGGCTATGCAGTGGGCATGGCAGCTGGGGTGCTCTTGGGTACTTATTTTTTGCTCAGGGTTGGAATGTGGGGGAGGGAGCTGATGGGTGGCATCAGGAAAACCATAATGCAGAGTGGTGGCATCTTTAGCACATTCACGGCCATCAGGATGGGCATCCAATACTAATTAGGGCCATAGTTGCCCACTATATCTACCCCTTCCCATTTGTCCCAACCCATGTCCTATAATAAAACAAGTCTTTGAGTTAAATAATAAAAATAAAATAAAGTAAATCTAATCAGATTCAAGAGTCAATTCCAGAAACCCCAGAACTGATTCAGAAAACTATTCGTTAAAATTCTGTTGCTCTATGGATAGCCACATGCAGAAAAAATGAAATTGGATCATTTCCTTACACCACACACGAAAATAGACTCAAAATGGATGAAGGAACTCAATGTGAGAAAGGAATCCATCAAAATCCTTAAGGAAAACACAGGCAGCAACCTCTTCAACCTCAGTCACAGCAACTTCTTCCTAGGAATGTCGCCAAAGGCAAGGGAAACAGGGCAAAAATGAACTATTGGGACTTCATCAAGATCAAAAGCTTTTGCACAGCAAAGGAAACAGTTAACAAAACCAAAAGACAACTGACAGAATGGGAGAAGATACTTGCAAATGACATATCAGATAAAGAGCTAGTATCCAAAATCTATTAAAAACTTATCAAACTCTACAACCAAAGAACAAATAATCCCATCAAGAAATGGGCAGAGGAGGGACGCCTGGGTGACTCAGTTGGTTGGACGACTGCCTTCGGCTCAGGTCATGATCCCGGAATCCCAGGATCAAGTCCCACATCAGGCTCCCAGCTCCATGGGGAGTCTGCTTCTCCCTCTGACCTTCTCCTAGCTCATGCTCTCTCTCACTGTCTCTCTCTTAAATAAATAAATAAAATCTTAAAAAAAAAAAAAGAAATGGGCAGAGGACATGAACAGACATTTCTGCAAAGAAGACATCCAGATGGCCAACAGACACATGAAAAAGTGCTCCACATCACTCAGCATCAGGGAAATACAAATC
Source organism: Lutra lutra (assembly GCF_902655055.1). Lineage (NCBI taxonomy): Eukaryota > Metazoa > Chordata > Mammalia > Carnivora > Mustelidae > Lutra > Lutra lutra. The sequence goes on from NC_062281.1 coordinate 134,056,485, forward strand.
AAAACCACAATGAGATACCACCTCACACCAGTCAGAATGGCTAAAATTAATAAGTTAGGAAGTGACAGATGCTGGCGAGGATGTGGAGAAAGGGGAACCCTCCTGCACTGTTGGTGGGAATGCAAGCTAGTGCAACCACTCCAGAAAACAGCATGGAGGTTCCTCAAAAAGTTGAAAACAGAGCTACTCTATGACCCAGCAATTGCACTACTGGGTATTTATACTAAAGATACAACGGAGTGATCTGAAGGGGCATGTGCACCTAAATGTTTACAGCAACAATGTCCACAATAGCCAAACTATGGAAAGAACCTAGATGTCCATCAACAGATGAATGGATAAAGAAGATGTGGTATATATATATACAATGGAATACTATGCAGCCATCAAAAGAAGTGAAATCTTGCCATTTGCGATGACGTGGATGGAACTAGAGGGTATTATGCTTAGCGAAATAAGTCAATCAGAGAAAGACAGCTCTCATATGATCTCTCTGATATGAGGAAGTGGAGATGCAACATGGGGAGTTTGGGGGGTAGGAAAAGAATAAATGAAACAAGATAGGATCGGGAGGGAGACAAACCATGAGAGACTCTTAATGTCACAAAACAAACTGAGGGTTACTGGGGGAAGGGGGGGAGGGAGAGGGTGGTTGGGTTATGGACATTGGGGAGAGTATGTGCTATGGTGAGTGCTGTGAAGTGTTTAAACCTGGCGATTCACAGACCTGTACCCCTGGGGTTAATAATATATTATATGTTTATTTAAAAATTTTAAAAAATTATTTAAAAAAATTCTGTTGCTCTAGAACCACTTTCAATACCAAAATCTGTAATAGTCAGTCTTCTCCAGAGAAATAGAATACTCTGTGTGTGTGTGTGTGTGTGTAGAGAGAGAGAAAGAGAGAGAGATTAACTATTAGGAATTGTTTCATATGATTATGGAGACTTAAGAATCTCCAGATCTGCAATCAGCAAGCTGGAGACCCAGGAGAGCTGATGCTATAATTCCAGTCTGAGTCTTTAAGACCTGAGAACTGGAGAGCAAATGGTATAGTTCCAGTCCAAATGCTGGCAGGCTCAAGATCCAGAAAGAGCTGATGTTTCAATTCTATTCCAAAGGCAGGAAAAATGACTCTAGATTGAAGGAAGTCAGATAGGAAGTAACCCTATGTGCCTATGTGCCTATGCACACGTGAGCACTCACCTGGTATGTTCAGGCCCTGTACGGTAAGGGCGGGAAGAGGTGTGGCATTGGCCACACCCTTCTGGCAGAATGGCCCTGGCACTGAGCTGGAAGGCAGGCCCTGATTCGGGCTCTAGGCCACCACTCCCGGGCCTCCACTATGACTGCATCACTGCAGAAGCAGGTAGACTTACCAGCCCCCTAGTGGGCAACTAAAGAAGGCACCTGATCCTGACCCCAAAGACTTACCCCTTGCCCTCCTCCCTCTCCTTGGTGCTGTACCTACCCCCAGATTGTCCACGGGCCAGTTCCCTTACCTCCCAGGTCCCAGGCTGTAGTTCCCAAACATATAGTATGCTAACAGAGGATCCTATTACCACTTATCTTTCTCCCTCAGTCCTATGATACGATCTGTAAACTCAGGTATGAAGTCAGAGAAAACTGTGATTATCAATGGCACTGTAAGAGAGGTGAAATATGTTAAAAGACAATCACAGACTATGTGGTTTACACAGAATCAGCCCAGAGTCTGGATTACTGGGGAAGCGTGAAGCTGCTGGACCGTGCGTGAGGCTGTCCACTCATATTTGTTATCTCTGACCAAGGGGCAGTTTGAAATTCAATATACACCATGGCTGAGGTGGACAGCCTTTATAGAGTTATTTCCTGAAATATCTGATGCTTTGGAAAGCTTTGAATCTCCTGCTATTTCTTTTAGCTTAATGAAACTGACAGCATGTCTAAAACAGGCTTCCGGTGATATGTTTTTACTGAACAGGAAGGAACGTCCCCCCCTTTAAGAGAAAAAGGGCATGCAGTGGGGTGTGTGTTGGGGGGGAAGTAGGGGCAGAGGGAGAGGGAGAGAAATCCAAGCAGACTCTGCCCTGAGGGTAGATCCCCATGCAGGGCTCTATACCAGACCTGATCATGACCTGAGCCAAAATCAAGTCAGATGCTCAACGAAACAGGTACCCCAAGAAACCCCCTTTTAAGAGATCTGCTTGCATCTGAGGAGCTTGCTAATACATAGCAGATATACTACGAGTCTTCATTGGATCTCCACGTGGACTCAATCTACATAACATCTTGTGGCATGGGTTTGTGTCCCCTCAAGAAATCCCTCCAAACTACTGTTCAGTAATGACACTGTTGACAGAAGGATTGGGTCAGCTGCTGAAGAGTTACCTGCAATAAACTAAACTTGCACTGGCATACTGACCTTTCCTAGCTCTTACAAACCTGGAGGATTTGGCTGTTTTCCCTGCTGCTACTTCTGAGGTGCTTTCAGTAATAGAAGAAGTGATGAAGAAATACACTGTTATATTAAAAGTCCTCTTCCTATACTGATTAGTCACATGAATCATGTTCAAGCTACACAGCTTTGCCAACTGTGCCATGCTGTTATTGACATAGGTAGAGATAAGACTTAGGAGAGTTTTGCCATTAACAAATGTCCGCAAAGACTTCTGACTGCTGAGTCTCCAGCTCTTTATACCACCTGTGAGGAAATACTGGCAAAACACTTGAATGATGGTAAAAATCAAATTCCTGCAACAGAATTTCTTTGGGATTTCCTGAACCATTGGGAGAGTCTCCACAGAAGAGGTCATTTAAGCCATGGGGAAATCAACTTATCCAAATTTCCAAAAGAAGCAGCAAATCAATTGCTTGCATCTTCCATTGTACTTTTACTCATTCATTCATCTTCATTGATGAAGATCCATTATCAAGGTTTAAGGAAAAAGCAGTAATAAAATCATTAGTAGGTCTTGCAGGCTAGAGTGTTTCCTTCCATCCAGTTTCTCAGCTTAAAAAAAAAAAATGTGCTAAACTGTGAGAAGAGCATCATAAGCATTTGGCCTCTCCTGCCTTTGCCTGAAGAAGCTGGGAAGCAGCCAGATTAGAAGGAATTCTGAAACAAATGCCTACAGCTCTTTAAATACAAAAATCATGTACGAGTTGCATTACCACATATCTGAGAATCACTGTGCTGTTAGTGACTTGGACAGTCTTCCTGCTGAGAAGCGGCCCAGGTAATCTGTGAACTCTGTGGCACCACCATCCTAACTCTTTTCAGTTCTAGAACCATTCTGGAAGTGCTCATCATGCTTTGAAATATCAGCACACACGGCACACCATGTTCAGTCAGTTACTGCCTCCAGAGAATTGAGACATCAGCAGTGGATAGAAAGAAGGTTGTGTTCCAGGCAAAAGAAGTAATATTAAGCTTCTGTATCCTGTGCTTTGCCCAATTTTATCGCTGATTGCAACATTCATGTGGTTCATGGAAAAAATTCTTAAGAGTATCTAAAGTTCTTAAAGCTGTTCTTGCAGTACATGGAGAACCTGGTGGCTTACACCAACCAACAGAACAAATGGAACAAAACTATCAATCTTACATGGACAGCCTTGTTGAAAATTTGACCTTTAGTGAGAAGAAACAAATGTTAATACATTTAGCCAAGAAATCCACAAGTAAAGGTGTCTTATGAAAATACTTAATAAGTCAAGAACGTTTTTGGCTACATCAAAAAACTCAGGCTGAACAGGCTTTACCAACATGGAAATTGAAAATCCAATGGCAGGGTGGATTCCAAGGTCTGTTTGACTAAGGATCAAGTTCTGTTTCTCTATAGCCTTCTCATTTGCTGTTCCTGAGTTTGTGTGAACCTCCCGTTGCGTGCCCTCCTGGAACCAAGTGGCCACACCATCTTGGTCCCTCCACCATGACACAATGTCCAGAGGAGGGGGAACTTTTTACCCAGATGTCACCCAGAAATCTCTTGGAAACTGTCACTGTGGCCAGGACCCTCCTCCTATATTCACTGGCCAGACTGGGTAGGCATCCACTCCTGAGCCATCACTGAGGCACGGAGAAAAAGCTTGAGTCAGTCTGGCCTCATCCCTGGAGCTGAGAATAAGGTTGGATGATCCAGATCCCATAGGACAGAGCTGAAGAGGAACAGCTCCTGGAAGGTATGGTGGTCAGATGCGGTATCAGGCAGCATGTTTGCTGGTCCGTTTGTAGCCAGGAAAACAGGAGCCCTGGCATGTGTCTGGGTATGGAGGGTTTTGTAAAGGAGCAGGGAAAGCTGGCGGAGCAAGGGTCAGGGTTGCAGCTACACCAATACACCTCGGAGAGCCAAAATCTGCAATTCTTAAGAGCTCAATGGGCCACTGCAATTGTCTGGAACAGCTGGAAAGCCCCTGACATCTCTCTCAGGGGGCAGCAGCACAGCCAGAAGCTCTCAGGAACCCCTCTGAGGATGTCCTGCACCCCAGGTCTGTGTATGCGCTAGGCTGCACACAGTGAATTACAGCCCCTTCACTTTCCAAACTTCCCTGGCAGGTTCTAGCCCACAGCTCTCCAAGGAAGGCCATTCACCATATGTGTTTCTGGCTTCTCTGCTGTCGGAGAATAGTGCCAAGGAGACCTCAAAGGAAAGGAGTGGTTCTATGCAATGATGGACATTCTAGCTCACTCTATCCATCCCTTTGCTAACTCAACACCCACCTCCCCTTTTAAATTAAACTGTTATGCAAAAACAGAGCACTAAGCTTTTGCCACTGTGAAATAGACTTCTCTCGTCCAAGTGTAGACCCCAGTTCTCATATGTTGTGTTTCTGCTCCTGGGACATTTTCTTTTGTAGTGTCTCCTTTGCACTCTAATTTAAATGATGATTTATAGGATTAACTACTCTTAACCCTCCTTATGTTAGAGCTGGGATGGAACAGAGGAAATAAAAAGAACTGATATTTACCAAGCCCATGAAAAAAAGCAAACAAAAAACATACAAAAAAACGGACTGGATGGGACCCACTCATTCTAGGGAGGGTCTACCAGTTCAAATACAAATCTCATTCAGAAACCCTGATAGATACACCCAAAATCTTACTTGACAAAATGTCCAGTACTCTGTAGTACAGTCAGGCTGACATACAAAATTAACCATCACAGCCACTAATTAGATTTTAATCCTAACACTTAATACATATATCTGTTTTTAAAATTTTTTATTTTTTATAAACATATATTTTTATCCCCAGGGGTACAGGTCTGTGAATCGCCAGGTTTACACACTTCATAGCACTCACCATAGCACATACCCTCCCCAATGTCCATAACCCCACCTCACTCTCCTAACCCCCTTCCCCCCAGCAACCCTCAGTTTGTTTTGTGAGATTAAGAGTCACTTATGGTTTGTCTCCCTCCCAATCCCATCTTGTTTCATTTATTCTTCTCCTACCCCCTTAACCCCTCCATGTTGCATCTCCACTTCCTCATATATCTTATTTTTATGAGAAATTCTGATCAACTGACACAGATCAACTGACATAGATTCACTATTACAAAGACTAATGTTATCTCTTAATATTACTTTTGATTTATCACATATCTATCACAAAAATAAAATTTTTCTCATTCTTTATAAATCATTATAGACTCTCACTTAAGGTAAAGAGGATCATCTTAGGGACATTTCAAGGTACTTTTTATTTTTTAAGATTTTATTTATTTATTTGACAGAGATCACAAGTAGGGAGAGAGGCAGACAGAGAGAGAGTGGGGAAGCAGGCTCCCTGCTGAGCAGATAGCCCAATGTGGGGCTCAATCCCAGGACCCTATTTCAAAGTACTTTAAATATGGAAAAAAATTTTAAGTTTTTTCACACCTGCATATATTCTGAGAGATTATCTAAAAAGATGTTTTACAAATCAGCTTAATAAAACAGCAAAAATCATAGTCTCTTTTACTTGACTTGTGAAAACCTGTTTTCTTTAAAGGAATGAATCTTAGGTGGGTAAGTAAAATAATTTTCCACAAAGTGACCTCAGATGCCTAGTTTTTCACTTCATGTTGTAACATCATAGTCAATGTTATTATCTATGGAGACAATTATTGAAATGCTTTCATGTTTTGCCTTTTAATTTGATTAATTAAAGCCAAGTGACTAGTCTTGATATTATTTGTATTTCTTGATTTCCTACTTTAGCTGTCTACATGGCTATCATACTAGCTGTGCCTGCAACTAACAAAAATATAAATACTATGGTATACTTTTATTACCTAAAATTGTTGAAAGAACTATTATTAGGTGCCAATAAAATCCAATCATGATAAATATATAAAGGATACATGAAGGGGGCGCCTGCATAGCTCAGTTAGTTGAACACTAGACTCTTGGTTTCCACTTAGCTCATGATCTCACAGTTGTGAAATCAAGCCCCATATATACATTCTGTGCTCCGTGGGGAGTATGCAGGAAATTTCTCCCTCCCTTTCCCTTTCCCTCTGCTCCTCCTCCTGCTCAGGGATGTGTGAGCTCTCTCTTGCTCTCTCTCTCTCAAATAAATAAATCTTTTTTAAAAAAGGGCTCAAAATCAATACAGTTAAAAGAAACAGAGAAGAATGAATACCTTTAAGCTCAGCAGATATTCACAGACAGCATAACAAATGCCAATGCCTTCTTCTGTATTAGTACCTCTGCCAAGTTCATCAATTAATATGAGTGATTTGTTATTAGCATTATGTAGAATGTAAGCTATCTGAAAAATATAATTTTAATATTATTCATTGTAACCAAACAGCTGTCACTACCAACTTAAAAAATGAGGAAAAATCCAGTCTCTTAATTACTTCATCTGAAACTTATTTTTATAAAGCTATCCAGCTAGGTAGAAACTAGCACATTGCTTTTCTTTTAAAAAATCTCACGACTAATAATTTTAATAGAACAGCTTGATATGTATGTAATAGACACATGTGTATGAGACAACAAAGAGTAAATAACCATTATCTAAAATATTAATGTTTTAGATACAGTGTAATAAAATTAAGCAATGAATTAAATGTTTAAATAATGCACAAAGATTGTCATTTTCTTCTCCACAAATGACTAATCAATTGTCATATTATACTCAAAACTATTTCTCAAGTTTATTTTAACATCTCGATAGCCAGTAAAGAAAGAAAAATTGAGGAAAAAGTATCCAAGTCCATTGATTCCTATTTAAACAAGTAAATATAAATCCATACTCAACAAAGACCAAGATTTTAGTTGACAGAAATGTTCCTTTGCCACTGAAGAGTATTAACTTCTTTCTCAAAAATTATAATTACACCCGTTATGTACTCACACAATAGTAAATTTCATGGCTTTTTACCTTTCTATATGACTAAGCTTCTTGAGATCTGGGATCATTTAAAAATATACCTTGAGCACCTAGTACATTGCTATATTCTCCCACAGCTACCCCAGTACACCTCAGAGAGCCAAAATCTGCAATACATACTAAATAATTATGTAAAAGTCACATATGGTAGCACAAATAATAACTCTTCTCGCCCTTTTACAAAAAGTTATCCAACTCCACAGTGATCCATTAATTCCTACCTACTGAAGACAGCCCAAGAGCTAAATTCAATACATTTAGTCCTTCAAGTCTATTTGATATTTGCTCAGATCAGAAAAAGGTGATGACACATACTTTGTTATACAAAGTGAAGATTCTAAAGGGGCACACAAGAGGGTGATTTTTAAAAGCATTCTAACACAGTGATCTATTATTTTAAAATCAAACCTAACAGGAACAATAGATACAGGCAATGGTCCTGAACAGGTCATTGTTTTCTCAAAGTCTTCTATATATCCCATACAAAAACATGAAAGCATGTTTTTTTTGTTCAATACTACTAGCTTTTTCCTTAAAACTGTATTTTTCAATAAAACCATCTCTTCCATTTCCACATAAGAAAGAAATTAGAAGCTGTCTTTGACTGCCCTCTGGCTCTTGTAGAGGAACATAAGCACATTTGCATGTTTTAATATAAGGATACTTTCTTACGTAATAATTGACCATTAGTGGAGGAATTTAACGTGTATTTTACATAAGGAAAAGTTTAGTTTGGGTACCTCTTTCATTTCCTTCATGAATGTTGATGAATTTGTTTCAATTTCATCATCAGTACTGATTCTTGTAAAAATCTGTTCAGCAATTCTAAAGGAAGAATATTCTGCTGGAACATATGATCCTGTAAAATAAAAGGTCAATGTAAACTGAAATGCTTTTATAAAATATAAGTACTAATATTTTGTACTTCTCACCAATTTAGATTATTTATTAGCCTTGCTAAGGCTAATAAATAATAGTGGAAAGATCACTGGATATACAGTCAGACAACATGGCGCCAGCTCTGTCACTTATCATATATCCTTGGGCAGTAATTAGATCCTCCCAGTCTCATCTTTCTCACATATAAATGGAAATACTTGACTTTACTATTGTACAAAGTTATCTGGAAGTTCAAGTAAGACAGTATAAATCCAAGTACGTTAGAAAGATTTACTATAAACATCACAAAAATGTTAAATAATATGGTTAGATAAAAAACTCAAAATAGGAAAATTTGAAGGAAATGCTCATGAAGTTCAAGTTGATAAAACTGTTACAGAATGATGTATTAGGAAATATCTATTAGAGGGGCGCCTGGGTGGCTCAGTGGGTTAAGCCACTGCCTTCGGCTCAGGTCATGATCTCAGAGTCCTGGGATCGAGCCCCCGCATCGGGCTCTCTGCTCAGCGGGGAGCCTGCTTCCTCCTCTCTCTCTGCCTGCCTCTCTGCCTGCTTGTGATCTCTCTGTCAAATAAATAAATAAAATCTTAAAAAAAAAAATCTATTAGAAATGTGTAGAAAATGTGCTATGGTGAGTGCTGTGAAGTGTGTAAACATGGCGATTCACAGACCTGTACCCCTGGGGCTAATAATACATTATATGTTTATAAAAATGTTTTAAAAATTATAAAAAAAAAGAAATGTGTAGAAATACTCAGAATTAGAATGAAAGCAAAACAATGAATTTTTTTTAAAAGGTGAGTTTTCATCTTTGAGGATTTTTCTGCTTGAGAAGTTATCATACTAAATAATCTAAAATATTCACCTTTTGAAAGCAAATCAATCTCTATATGGAATGGGACATAAAAGGCATTCTAAAATCATACGGATAAAAATATACAAAGAGTTGAATGGGAAAATTATCAATCATATAGAACAAAATGGTGAAATAATGGGAATAAAGGAAACAAACTCCTGATTATTCCAGGATTTAAAACCAAAATAAGGATGAAGAGTAGCATCAACATCTAAGGAAATAGCAGGAAAAGAAAGCAAGTCAGGATAATGTTAACAAAAATAAAAGTAACAATAATAGCAATAGTAACCTCACAAACAGATCTCTTAAATACAACTTTCTCACAGGATTTCTGGAAGGATTAAATGGGAAAATAAATGTGAAAGTAGCAAGGAGAAGATATAGCATATATGGTAGATGTTCGTACTTATTCTTTAGTTCATTTGCATTTACCACCACCAAAAAGGCCCTCTGACATTTTTAAATCTAAAAATTATTACAGAAGCACCCCCCCACCCCCCCACACACTGATATTTTGCTTCTGGTCTGGCTCTCCTCTAACAATATATCAGCCAGAATGATCTATGTGAAAGGCAAATACAATCATGTGATTCTCTTACTTAAATTTCAACAGCTCCCTACAGATGTTTGGATAAAGTTTATAACTCTTCAGTGAAGTACCTAAGGCCCTTCACGATCTGGCTCTTGCCCACGTCTCTGGCTTCAGACACTGTTTGCTCTACAAAGGAATCTGGACTTCTTGTACTTCTGTGGGCACATCACACTGGGGTTTTTTTGGTTTGTCTTTGTTTGTTTGTTTTTGCTTTAGAATATGTTCTTATAGACTCTAAATGTCACAAAACAAACTGAGGGTGGGGGGGTAAGGAGAGGGGGGTGGAGTTATGGACATTGGGGAGGGTATGTGCTATGGTGAGTGTTGTGAAGTGTGTAAACATGGCGATTCACAGACCTGTACCCCTGGGGCTAAAAATACATTATATGTTTATAAAAAATTTTAAAAATTATTAAAAAAAAAAAAGAGTATGTTCTTACCTCTGCCTGGAAAATCTCCTTCTTTCCTATACCCTTCCCTACATTCATAGTATGTTATATAATTATCTCACTTAATAATTTTTTTAAAAAGATTTCATTTATTTATTTATTTGACAGAGAGAGACACACAGCGAGAGAGGAACACAGGCAGGGAGAAGCAGGCTTCCCACTGAGCAGGGAGCAAGATGCGGCTTGATGGGGGGCTTGATCCCAGGATCCTGGGATCATGACCTGAGCCAAAGGGCACCTTATCTCATTGTCTTTACAACAATTCTTAGAATTGGGTACTATTATAATTTTCATTTACAGATAAGAACACCAAGGAAGTTATTTGCCTTAGATCACAGAGCTAGTAACTAGACAAACAAGGTCTAGCTCCAAAGCCTATGGTCTTAATTTCCATGCCTTTCAAATTCTACTGTTTCCTTTATGATCACATTATATGAGATAATGTATATACTTTTAGGTATTTTAAAAGTTTAAAATGAGTGACAAGAGAAGTAGAATAATTTTCTCCGAATATTTGAGGGGCTATTATCAAAAGAGATTTAGGTTATTCTGTGATGCATAGAAGGTAAAAATTAGGACTATTGAGTAGAATTTATAGAAGGTCAGATTTCAAGTCAGTATAATGAATGCTCTAACAATTACAGATGTCCAACAATTGCATAGCTTGTTTTTTTTTTAAAGGACAAAGCTCCTTATAACTATTAAAATAGAAATAAGATTATTATCACATATTAATCAGTTTCTTTATAAGAGGAAGGAAATTAGATGTCCTTTTCATTCCAATACAACTATAAACCCAATAAAATAGTTACTCTTCACCCATTCACCTCTGATTTTCTTTCCCAGTAGTAAGGGTAAATCTGCACTGTATCACCAATATTATTATTGTTGGATTCCACTTACAATTTATTACATTAGGTCAGGGTTTCTCAACCACCACACTACTAACAACCTGGGCTAGATAATCTTTCTTACATATGTCAGAGGGGAGGAATAATGACTTGTGCATTGTAGGATGTTCAGCAACATCTCTGGACTCTATACTTCCCTCAGCATTAAGAACGAAAAATGTCTCCAGACGTTGCCAAGTTTGGGGGCCAAGAGTGCAGTGGGGGAGGAACCAAAATCATCCCTGTTTGAGAACCACTTCATTAGAACAAATCATCTCATTTCTGATTCATAGAGTTCTCAAGGAAACCTTGTTTTCAGAGCTAAGTTATACCCCTACACCAAGAAATACATGACATTGCGGCGCCAATGACAGCTAATTCAATGTGTACGTATGCACACATAATGTGTATCAAGTGCTGTGCCCAAGTTACTGGTAGCCCTTAAATTAAGTAAAAGATGTTTCTTTCCCCAATGTTATAATTTGGAAAAATCTTAAATGAGTTATTAAAGGCAGCAGCTTATCCTACTTATTTTACTTTTTCTCACAACAAAGTTTGGTTTTGTATCAGAAATAAAGATATGATTCAGTTTAGTAAAAACTGATACAACATTAACAGTTATAGTAAGGTAGTTTTTACTTCTGTTACATCCTATAAAATTTTTAGTACAATGCAATCCAAATTGGATGGAGCTTAATCTACCAAATAGTAAAAGTTATGATCTACATAATAGACACTATTATATTTTTAGGTAAGAAAACCTACTCCAAACTAATTAAGGCACCTGGATCTAAAATATTAGGCACAAAGCATTTTATTTTATTATTTTTTAAAGATTTTATTTATTTATTTGACAGACAGAGATCACAAGTAGGCAGAGAGGCAAGCAAAGAGAGAGAGGAGGAAGCAGGCTCCCTGAGGAGCAGAGAGCCCAATGTGGGACTCGATCCCAGAACCCTGAGATCATGACCTGAGCCGAAGGCAGAGGCTTAACCCACTGAGCCACCCAGGTGCCTGGCACAAAGCATTTTAAATGGGAAACAGAATTGCTAAGTATGAAGTAAAGCCATAACTTACCAATCTGGGCCATAATCTGACAAAGGGCAATCTGTTTTAAATATGTGGATTTCCCACTCATATTAGGTCCAGTTATGATCAAAAAATTACTTCCTTCTGTAATATAAGTATTGTTGGCGATAGGTTTTTCCACAGATATTTTTTCAAGAATGGGATGCCATCCCTGTTTGATTGCTAAAGTATCAGTAAATTCTGGCCGAACTAAAAAAAAAAAAAAAAAAAAAAGAATGGTTTCATAAGATTAATATATTTATGTTTAATGGTCTGTGTGGTGTGTATGTGTGATTTTACTATGGTCAATTTGGGACAAAGCATTAAGGTACTATTTTATCTTAAATCTCTACCAAAATTCCTCTAGATTGTAACTGACACATTCTAATCATCATCACAACTTTTATTCACTTCCAGGGAACCCTAGGATTTAGTTCTTTGTCATTGTCCTGAGCTCCAAAATAGTCTGTGTAACATTTCCAGATTTATATAGATTAAAAAGAGTCAACTAGCCATTGATAATACCTTTTTTTTTAAAGGTTTTATTTATTTATTTGACATAGAGAGAGAGAAAGAAAGGAAGAAAGAAAGGAAGAAAGAGTGGGCATAAGCAGGGGGAGCAGAAGAGGGAGAAGCAGGCTTCCTTCCAAGCAGGGAGCCCGATGTGGGGCTTGATCCCAGGACTCTGGGATGAATGACCTGAGCTGAAGGCAGCTGTTTAACTGACTGAGCCACCCAGGCACTCTGATAAGACTTTTTTTTTTTTTTTTTTTTTTTTTGAGAGAAAGAGAGAGAGTGTGAGGTAAGGGCGGGGGGTGGGCAGAAGGAGAATCTCAAGCAGACTCCCCACTGATTGTGGAGCCCAACATGGGACTCAATCTTATGACCACAGGATCATGGTCTGAGCTGAAATCAAGAGTCAGACGCTTAAAAACTGAACCACCCAGGCATCCTGATAATACTTTTAAAATAACAATTAATTACCAGTACTACAAAATTGCACATTTACTTAATTCCCATCTTAGACTTTTTTTCAAATTTGGCATACTTAGCTTTTCAAGTGGTGTATGGATATAAAATAGAACCAAATGTAAATATAATTTTATGTCCAGAAACTTAGAGAAATTTTGTCTAAAAAGAATACCCAGATGATAGACAAAACAGACACAAAATATATTAATTTATAGAAATAAATAAAGATCAGGTTTCTATGAATACCTTCCAAGGTAAAGGGAGGAAGACAGGACATGGGGACAAGGAAACACTAAATTCCTATATGCTTCTAAAAAAAAAAAATCCTATATGCTTCTACAGGAAACACATGGATAAACTCAAAAGCATTCATTATAAGAGAGAGAGGTTGGTTAGAAAATAATTTTTAAACTACTTTAAAAGTATTTTTAACACCAGAAGTTATTATTTATAAGTCTGGAGTTTCAGGATGATCCCTCTCAAATTAAAATGGAGCAACATCAAATATCTTAATAGCTAAGAAAACTATTAAAAATATATGATATAATCCCTGATCTTAAGATGCTCACATCTAAAGAGCTAGTTTAGAAAATGTTCACTTGGAGATTCACTTCTCTCATCTGCTTCTGTCACACTGCTTCTCAGGAGTAATCAGACTTGAACTTTATCAATTTGGATCATTGTTATTTCCACCAAGGAGGAAGATTTTCAGTCTTTCCTATTTGGGGAAACTTTCAAGTTTCTTGCAGTATTTTCTTTCTCACTTGTCAATTTCTCAGTAAGCAATTTTCTTACTTTTAAAATAAAATTTAAGAGTAATTTTACTTCCTCTACTTTAAGTCTTAGTCTAAGACCATAGGCAAGAGACTATATTTCAGGTAAAAAAATAAAGCATTCATAATTGTTATATAAAATTGCTTGGATGGAATACAAATTTCAGTACACAACATATTTATTCCAAAGAAAGTAACTTACCATAGTCAGAAAGAGTGCAGGCATGAGCAAATGACAGTAGCATATCCAGCATTGACACAGTATCAGATAGTTTATATAAGCAATGAATATGTTCATAAATCTCACTAAGCAGTTTGCACACTATCCTGAAAGTATACATTTGGAAGTCAGGTATTGACTTTAAAGAGGGACATACAATATAATTGTAAAACAATATCAAATGTATTGCCTAAGGTAAAATACCATTCACAGTTCAGTTGTATTCCACAGGTAAATCTATTGTTCTTTTGCCTCATTTTAGAGATTAGGAAATTGAAGTTCCTTGAGTTCAAGGAATTTGTAGCAAGAATGCATCTTCTGGTATGTTAACATCATGTTTTAGAAATGATTGCTGTTATTAAATACTAATAAAATTAATTTTCATTAATAAAATTATTTTATAGGTCAAACATCACCTTAATATACTTCAACAGACCCCACTGCTAATTATTTTGTGTTTTTTGTAAATGTTAAATTCAACAGAAAAGTTACTATATTCTCTCTCTTTCATAACACACACACACACACACACACCCTAACAACGTAATTATTTAAGCTTTTATGTAGCAGAGGTGTCACACTGTGACATAATATAAAAGGTTTTCCTTGGAGCACCTGGCTGGCTCTCTTGGTAGAATATGTGACTCTTGGTCCAGTTATGAGTTCAAGAAAAAGAGTGTAGAGATTACTTAAAAAAAAAAAAAAATCTTAAGGGGTGCCCGGGTGGCTCAGCTGGTTAAGCATCTGACTCTTGATACTAGCTCAAGGTGTTGGTTTTTCCCTTACGAGGAGAAATATGTTCCCCAAACCTATTAGATCTCATAATCTCTGTGGTCTATGCCCTGAAATTGTTTTGAAAGTCCAACATTTGTCTTTATCATCTCAGCTCATTGATTATGAATGATCGTTTTTTATTTTGCTAGGCCCTCCCTCACCCCACTCATGAATGATCTATTCTTATTTCCAGCTGTACTGCGACTGTTTCATGATCAGCAAAAGACTGGCACTATTGTAATTTTATATATGTATACGTATATATATATATGTATACATATATAAATGAAGTTCAGGGCTTGCATACCATAAGAAATGAATAACTGAATGAAGCCCAAGAAAAGCCCATCATGTGCCAAATTCTACATCATGGTAGAATGCGTACTATGGATGTATTAAGTATAATGATTTTTTTTGTTTTTGTTTTTGAATTGATTTGCCCTGAATCTTCTGTAAGGCTGAGCAATCCCAATCGCAATGACAGACTTTAAAAGTTTTAACTGTTCTTCCAGGAAATGTTCTTTCTTTGCTAACAATTGTAATTTTATAATTTTCTACTATCAAACAAAAAGTCAATTAATGAAAATTTATTATAATGCTTCTAGTTGAACCAATATTCAAAAATTTCAAATGGGCTTACATATAAGTCATATGATAGATTTCTCTCAAAGATTCTTGACATCTTTCATTCATTTTAATTAAGTCTGCTGATGTAAAGGTATAAGAACTTTTCACTTTAGATATCTGCTAGGAAATTAATAAACAAAATTTAAAAACTATCAAGATGTGTATACACTCCTATAAAATAAAACATACAGATTTTAAACAGTATAGATATTTAGGTTAATTAATTTTGGAGATAAAGCATCACAAATAAAGTCTCAAATAATGTCTGCAAAAAAGAAAAGAACACTCCTAAAGTTAAAGCACTTAAAATTAACCTACAGTATTTTGGCACAACTATTTGAACAGGTCTTAAAATAGCTCTGCAGAAATGTCAGACAGTACATCTTATTACCCAGTAATATGCATGACAGATATCAGTAATTTTCACTCCATCTCTGACCCATCTTAGGCCTTGCCCCATATCTGAACCTCACTCAATTTCTAATCCCATTACCATATCTCAACCAATTCTTTGCTTTTTCTATCCCCCATTACCTGTTAATACAATGTGTATTTAAAAACCCTAAAAGTTAAATGGTTTGTTTTTGTCAGAAGGTGCCCCCTGAGAGCACAGAAAAAAAAATTAGAGTGGGTTAGATTTTTCCCAAACTGGTATATCATGAAGATGTGAGTATGTATTTAAGAAAAAATATTTCCCTGGTTCAAAGGTATGGTAATATTGGATTTTAAAAAGTTAGCAGATTTATTCCAGGATTTTTAAACCTTTAATAAGCAAATGTGCATTGAGAACTACCTAAGACAGGAGATGGTACAATATTTTCCAAATTCCTTTGATCAAAATATCTTTTGGACTTTTTTTATTTCCTTTTTTTTATACATACCAAGCTTCCAGAACTGTGGGATGCACTGTTTGGTGTTTCCCCCAAAAATAAGAAAATTAGAAGTTTCTAACTCAACTCTTACATTAGTATAACTGTTAGACTGACAGGAATAGGAAAGCAATATACAGAACATTTGAAAAATTTGGCATGTAAAATTCAAAGAATGTCTGAAAAAATGTAAAATGTATTTCAGAAAAAATAATTTCCAAACCAAAACTCTAAAATGAACCTTAATAAATTCTGAAGGAAGTTGATTATTGGGTAGAGCTGTATAGTCGGTAGTCATCTGAATGAAAAATCCTCGAGCAGAGCTAAAACTTGTCCTTAAAGGAAGACTGTATTTTTCTGCAAGCTGTGATATCATTCCTAGTGACCAGAAACAAGAAAAACAGAAAGAATTTTAATGAGAACATTACTGTTTTTAAAAAATCACTTTTTTGTTTTTTTATATGTAAATAGGAAGGTCTTGCTACTCTTTTAAACTGTAAATATTTTTTTCTTTATTTTCACATTTTTAACTTTATTTTCTTTTTTTCAGCATTCCAGTATTCAATGTTTATGCACCACACCCACTGCTCCATGCAATACGTGCCCTCCTTAATACCCACCACCAGGCTCACCTAACTGCCCACCCCCCTCCCTTCCAAAACCCTCAGTTTGTTTCTCAGAGTCCACAGTCTCTCATGGTTCATCTCCCCCTCCAATTTCCCCCAACTCCCTTCTCCACTCCTTCTCTCAATGTCCTCTGTGTTACTCCTTATGCTCCACAAATAAGTGAAGCCATTATGATAATTGACTCTCTCTGCTTGACTTATTTCACTCAGCATAATCTCTTCCAGTCTCGTCCATGTTGATACAAAAGTTGGGTATTCATCCTTTCTGATGGAGGCATAATACTCCATTGTATATATGGACCATATCTTCTTTATCCACTGTAAAGATTTTTAATGTCTAACACATTGGTGGTCAAGTACTCTTTTAAGAAAAAAATTGGTAGTACAAAGATAGTCATTTTATAGGTAGGTAGTTTGAAAGTAAAAAAAAAAAAACTTAAAAATTAAACTAAGACTATTTCATACTCTATTAGAATATGTTTCCATTCAACTTTTTAAAAAGTGAATAGTCATGTAAATTATTATAATCATTAGTTCAGAGTAAGAAATTCTCCCTACAAAACATATTTTGCAAAACAAAATATTCCAAAAAGGAAATGGTGATACAACAAATACTTAAAATACCCAAATTTTCCTATCAACTTCAAACTTACCACAGAGTTCTACATTTTTATTTATTTATTTATTTTAAAGATTTTATTTATTTATTTGAGAGATGGAGATCACAAGTAGGCAGAGAAGCAGGCGGAGAGAGAAAAGGAAGCAGTCTCCCTGCTGAGCAGAGAGCCTGATGCAGGGCTCAATCCCAGGACCCTGGGATCACAACCTGAGCCGAAGACAGAGGCTTTAACCCACTGAGCCACCCAGGTGCCCCGTAAATTTTTATTTTTAACTTGATGATCATTAATGCTTGGAACATTACTTGTGAAAATTAACATTTTTATTCCTCAAAATAGTTCTTCCAACAATTTTCCTGCTTCTCTCAGTGATACCACTACTTTCAGGCTAGAAATTTCAATTAGCACCAATAGCTACATTTCCCTTTACTATGGCCATAACTACTCAATTATTAACTCATTTCAACATTTGCATTTCTCTCATATACACTGCTATCACTCAAATGTTTTAGCTTGTAATGGTTTAAAATGGTTTCCCTGTCTCCATTGCTCTACTCAAATTCATTCAACCAATCTTCTTGATCAATTTCACTCTACCGAGCAAAAATATCTCAGTGCCTCTGCATTCTTCTCTAAGGGGAAAAAAAAAAACCCAAACGCCCAGCCTTCAAAGACAAATTCTGGTCCCCTGACTACATTTCCAATTTTATCTCTTGCAAGTTCTGTCAGGGAATGCCCCATTCCATCCTAACCAATTTCCTTTCTCATCTGTTGAGGTTTCATTAGCCTTTGTGCTTTGGTTTGTACCACTGCCAGTATATGGGATTCCTTTCTAGGCTATTCTGTCTACTAAAAACATTCCCATCCTCTATGCTTCCACACCTAATCAATCTCTGACCCCTATAACCTGCTATATTTTTCATCATATATTTATACCCATTGATATTATATGATCTATGTGACTGATATACGCATCTACCTACCTATCTATACATATGAACACACACACACACTCACACATACACATTCCACACACAGGCATTTCTTTCTTGTCTGTCTTCCCTACTATAATATAAACTCCACGAAGACAGGGACTTTATCCTGTTCACAATATAGTCCTAGTACCCAAAACAGTGTCCATATTTACAAGAAATTCCATAAAGTTGTTAAATAAAGTAGTACTTAACTAGAAATTAAATACAGTGGTAGTTGCTCAAATGTTACCTCTTCTAGACAAATATAACTCTTCCTCTGAAATCACTTAGTACTGACAGCCTGCATTTTTCATATAATTTATATACAATGTTATATGAAGGTAAACAAACATGTCCTGGTCTTCAGGTAACTCTAAGTTTGAAGAAACTCTATACTTAAGTTTGGAGAAAAAAATAGACACATTCTAACACTTAGAGATACTTATTTTCAAAATCGTATTTTAATATATTTTAAATGACAGTGTTAACCTTATCTCTTTTGGTAACAAAATTTTTAAAATATGTGTGGCTTGTTATCACCAGCAGAAAAGCACATGTTCTAAAAAGGTTTAATTTAAGAAAAAACAGAAAAATACAGTGAAGTAATTAAATTACCTGCTATGTCATCTACAATCTCTGTATATGTTCTTCTAGCTATGTCAAGAAATTCATTTATGTTGGATCTCACTGCATAGCACTTCTGAGTCCTCATGTTCAGGCATCCTTTCATGTATCTTGCATCATCATTAATTATGGTTTTAATTTTTTCAAGTATGATTCCAAACCTAAAAAAGAACATTATAGGCAATAAGGCAAATGATTATTTTAATTTGTAATCTGAGTCACATCACAGTTAATGACATATTTTCTTGGAATAAACAATTTTAAATATAACAACTTTTTCTTGAAATCTATTGAAAATTATTTAAATAATTTAGCAATATATGTATATTACATTACATAAACTAGAACCATGACTATAAAAATTTTTAAATATTCTGTCAATCAGGACTAGTCTCTTAAAGTAACATGAAGTCACCAGGAACAATTCTATAACAGCTAATAAAAAGCTCTCCCAAGGGCGCCTGGGTGGCCCAGTCAGTTAAGTGTCTGCCTTTGGCTCAGGTCATGATCCCAGAGTCTTGGTAAACTGTCTAGCATTAGGCTCCTTGCTTAGCCGGGAGTCTGCTTCTCCCTCCACCTGCTGCTCCCCTTGCTGGTGCTCTCTCCCTGACAAATAAATAAAATCTTTTTAAAAAAATCTCCCAAATTAAACCCCTTACTGTCCCTATGAGTATAAAACATATCCCTGAAGAACTGTTATAAAAATTCTGGCTTTGTGTTCATTAACTCAGTCAACATTTACTTATAGCATGTATGATCACTGTGTTTGGTGGACAGATCCAAAGAAGGATTAAGTGTTTGGTTCTTGCCTTCAGGTGGGGCCAGACAAACTAAACACATATTGTAAGACAGTGTAACAGAAACCTCACAATAATCAGTAATTAAGTACAGTGATCATGCAAACCAAAACTCTCGCAACACCTATTTTCCTAACTTTCTGTTTTATCCTGTTCTGTATGTTATTTGTAATTCTGTTTTATTATTAACCTCAGTTTGTGGCTCACAAAAGATGTGAATCCTGAATCAGTAAAATAACAGTTCTTAAGCATCACATGTCTTTTTGATCAAAAAGCTAGATGTCATTGCTAAAAACAATATTAAAATTAAACTATTTAGATCTCTTGTTCAATATTTATACCTACTATTTTTTGGTTACATCAAGCCCTTTATGATTTACAAGAGAAATATGTACTTTCATATTTGCAAGTCTTTCCATGGGGAATGGCTAAAAGAAGAAATATCAAAATTGTGTATGATTTCAATTTTTAATATTATTCTAATTGCCTATTAATACAAAAACTCAATGTGCTGTTACCCTATTTATGGGTACTTATAAGATGTAATGTATAATTAGGACTTTGATGAATAGTTTAAAGATTGTTAACCAGAGTTCAAGTAATTGTTCTATTGATTACAGTTAGAGTCCTTAAAATCATTCATGATCAGGAAGAAAGGAATAATTAGCACGGATATTTAATTAACAGTTGAGTGACAAAGACCTCTTATCTTCCAAGGAACCACAGTAAGCTCTTAATAAAGGTGTGCTACAGTTCCTCAAAACAATCTGTTAAAAAATAAAATAAAGTTGGTTAAAAACAATAAATTATAACACTATTCAAACATAACATTTTACATTTAATACTTGCAGTTTACCAAGAGTTTTCTTGCTTCATCTCATTTGTATACTCAAAGATATTTTAGGTATGTAGGTGAGGACAGATGGTACCTTTCCAATTTTCCAGATAAAAAGCACCTGACTAATAAAGGGCATCCACTGCTTTACTATTATGACTTTAGTTTTTCTTGTCTTTCAACTAATTTTTAGCATTCAACTACTTATTAAAGTTAGGAATTTAAACAGCTATTATTGTACATTTAGAGTACTCTGCATATCATTCCAAAATGTGGGTTTTAAATATGCATTAAACTAAAAAAGTGCTTTGCATATTTATAAATAGAGCAATTTCTCCATTCTTATATGGCAAAAGTAGAAGTTTAATTTTGCTTAATTGAAACTATAAGTGGTCACTATTTAAATAACTAGAAACAAGAGGAGAACAGTTAACTTTTTTTAACTTAAAAATTTTTTTCATTTATTTAAAGTTGATTAATTAATATACAGTGTATTATTAGCTTCAGAGGTAGAGTTTCATGATTCATCGGTTGCATGTAACACCCAGTGCTCATTACATCAAGTGTCCTCCTTAATGACCACCCAATTATCCCTTCCCCCATCCACTCCACTCCAGTAACCCCCAGTTTGTTCCCTGTAGTTGAGTCTCATGGATTACTTCGCTCTCCTTTTTCATCTTATTTTACTTTTCCTTCCCTTCCCCTAGGTTCATCTGTTTTGTTTTATAAATTCCACACGAATGAAATTATATGATATTTGTCCTTCTCTAACTGACTTATTTCATTCAGGGTAATAACCTCTAATTCCATCTACATGGTTGCAAATGACAAGATTTAATTGTTTCTGATGGCTGAGTAATATTTCATTGTATATATACACTGCATCTTCTTTACCCATTCATTTGTCGGTGGATATCTGGGCTCTTTTCATAGTTTGGCTATTGTGGACATTACTGCTATAAACACCAGGGTTCATGTGTCCTTTCGAATCACTGTATCCTCTGGAAAAATACCTAGTAGTACAATTGCTGGGTAATAGGGTAGCTCTATTTTTAACTTTTTGAGGAACCTCCATACTGTTTTCCAGAGTGGCTGCACCAGCTTGCATTCCTACCATCAGTTTAAGAAGATTCCCCTTTCTCTGCATTCTCACCACCATTTGTTGTTTCCTCACTTGTTAATTTTAGCCATCTTGACTGGTGTGAGGTGGTATCTCATTGTGGTTTGATTTGTATTTCCCTGATGATGAATGATGCTGAACATCTTTCCATATGTCTGTTGGCTACTTGGAAGTCTTCTTGGAGAAATTCATAAAAGCATAAAGAAAAATATTTAAATTGCTTATAATTCTACCACCCTTCCAAATAAATTACTTAAATATTATGGTATATTTCCTGTCATTTCCTCAAATAAAAAAAAATTATCATTGCACATTTCTTTTCTCCCCTACTTAATACTATATCACAAGAATTTTAATAGCATAAATTTTAATAAGTCATAATATTTTACCCTTTAGAAAACAAACAGTCTCTTCCCCTAATTATTGGAGGTCTATACTACTTAGAATTTCTAATATAAATCATGTTACAATGACCATAATTGGGCATAAATTGTGGTCAGTATTTCTTGAGTTCTTTTGGACAGATTTCTAGTATTGTAACACTGTCAAAAGACAGATGTTGTAAAACTTCCCTGTGAAGTATGTACAATTTGTACTCCTACCAGCTGTCTATAAAGTCTGTCTCACTCTTCTCTTAGTAGCAGTAAATTGGATCCATTAAGGGGAAAAACAAACAAACAAAAAAACCTAAAATTTTGCTTCTTTTGTATATTAATGACTTTAATTTTTATTTCTTTGACTAAGAGTAAGGTTGAACATGTTTGGTACTACTTATTAACCTCTTTGATTTTCATTTTGGGGGCATTTTCTGTATTTCTATTGGTATTCCAGTATTCTCTTATGAAATTACATGAGTTTTATGACAGAAATTAATATTTTATCTGTCAAGTGCTACAAATTTTTCCTAACTTTCTTTGGCCTTTACTTTCCTTTGACATATCAAAGCTTCAGATTTGGGGCACCTGGATGGCTCAGCGGGTTAAGCCTCTGCCTTTGGCTCGGGGCATGGTCCCAGGGCCCTGGGATCAAGCTCCACATTGGGCTCCCTGCTCAGCAGGGAGCCTGCTTCCTCCTCTCTCTCTGCCTGCCTCTCTGCCTACTTGTGATCTGTCTGTCAAATAAATAAATAAAATCATTTTTTTTTAAAAAAGCTTCAAATTTGTGTTTTATTGAATCTATCAATTTTGGGGGATGATTTATTATACCTCTCTCATTCTAAGAAAGATGACTTTTTTACATCTTTTGTCAAATTGCTTTCATTATATATTTTTTAGAATGAAATCTACAACAAATTCTTCCAGATTTTTCATTATTTTTTTCTTTTAAAAAAGCAGTTCTTCCTTGTCACCTTAAGTTTTAAAAAATGTTTTGCACAGGGGTTCCTGGCTGGCTCAGTTAGCAGAGCATGGGGACTCTTGATCTCAGGGCTGTGAGTTATAGACCCATGTTGGGTAAAGAGATTACTTAAATAAATAAATGTTTAAAAAAAGTTTTGCACAATAGAATATTTAAAAACATATTAGAAAATCACATCAGAAATATTTCAGTTAAGAGTAATCAATGAATGAAATGAAATCACTGAGTGAAAGTTTAATGAGGAATAGGATATTTACATAGTCTCAAAGTATCTCTCCACAGATTACTTAATAACTTTACAGTGAAGAAATGGATCAAAGTTAATATCAAAAGAATGGGGAATGGGGAATGACATCATGTGTCATCATGACATCATGATGTGAGGTACTGAGAAAAATACAACATTGCTCATAGAATATTACTGCTAAATATAATAAGCTGAATTTAATCATGAGAAAATAACCACACAAACTGAGGAATATTCTATAAAATAAGATACTTTTCAAGATGTTAATATAATGAAAGACAAAGAAAGGATGAGAAACCTTAAGCTGAAAAGAAGTATAAAGAAACACGACATTAGGGGCTTCAGGGTGGCTCAGTCAGTTAAGCATCTGCCTTCCAATTAGGTCACGATCCCAGGATCCTGGGATTAGCCCCACGTCAGGTTTCCTGCTCAACAGGGAGTCTGTTCTCCTTCTCTCTCTGCCCCTCCCCTTGCTCATGCTCTCTCCTGTTCACTCACTCTCCCTCAATAAATTAATAAAATCTTTTTTAAAATGACATTAAATTTCCCTGATAACTAGTGATGATGAACATTTTTTCATTAGTCTGTTGGCCATTTGTATGTCTTCTTTGGAGAAGTGTCTGTTCATGTCTTCTGCCCATTTTTTGACATGATTATGTGTTTTTTGGGTGTCGAGTTTGAGGAGTTCTTTATAGATCTTGGATATTAGCCCTTTGTCTGTAGTGTCATTTGCGAATATCTTCTCCCATTTCATGGGTTGCCTCTTTGTTTTGTTGACTGTTTCCTTTGGTGTACAGAAGCTTTTTATCTTGATGAAATCCCAAAAGTTTATTAGCCATCAGGGAAATTCAAATAAAAACCACGTTGCGATATCACCTTACACCAGTTAGAACAGCCAAAATCAATAGGACTGGAAACAACAAGTGTTGGAGAGGATGTGGAGAATGGGGAACCCTCTTACACTGTTGGTAGGAATGCAATTTGGTGCAGCCACTTTGGAAAACAATGTGGAGATTCCTCAAAAAATTAAAAACAGAGTTACCCTATGACTCTGCAATTGCACTACTGGGTATTTACCCCAAAGATACAGATGTAGTGAAAAGAAGGGCCATATGTATCCTAATGTTCAAAACAGCAATGTCCACAATTGCCAAACTGTGGAAAGAACCAACATGCCCTTCAACAGACAAGTGGATAAAGATGTGGTCCATATATACAATGGGATATGATGCAGCCATCAAAAAGGATGAATACCCAACTTTTCTATCAACATGGACAGGACTGGAGGAGATTATGCTGAATGAAATAAGTCAAACAGAGAGAGTCAATTATCATATGGTTTCACTTACTTGTGGTGCATAAGGAATAACATGGAGGACATTAAGAGAAAGAAAGGAAAAGTGAATTGGGAGAAACTGGAGAGGGAGATAAAGCATGATAGACTGTTGACTCTGAAAAACAAACTGAGGGTTTTGGAAGGGGGGGATGGTTGAGCCTGGTTGTGGGTATTAAGGAGGGCATGTACTACCCAGAGCACTGGGTGTGGTGTATAAACAATGAATCTTGGAACACTGAAAAAAATAAAATTAAATTAAGATGTTAAAAAAAATGATATTAAAAAAAAAGACATTAAATACAATGAATGGTCCTGGACTGGACCCTGTATCAAGAAAAAAAATCCGTTAAAAAATTAGTAAAACAATTAGAAATTTTGAGTATGGACTATATATAATAATATTGGATCA
The DNA here is from genome assembly GCF_902655055.1 of Lutra lutra. Taxonomy (NCBI): domain Eukaryota; kingdom Metazoa; phylum Chordata; class Mammalia; order Carnivora; family Mustelidae; genus Lutra; species Lutra lutra. The sequence goes on from NC_062281.1 coordinate 134,081,776, forward strand.
ATTTTAAATATCCTAAATTTTTAAATTATATTGTGGTTATGTAAGAGAACACCTTTGATCTTAGGATATACACATGTTAGTATTTAGGTACTGCAATTTTCAAATAGTTGAATAAGAGTAATAATAAGAATATAATACGTAGTGAGTGCTGTGTGTATATGGAAAGAATTTGGGAATTCATTATTCTATTCTTGTAACTTTATCTAAATTTGAAATCTTTTGAAATAAAAGTTTTTTTAAAAAATTAAGGCTACCAATGTTTTGTACAATATACACCATATAAATTACCTTTAAAGGATCCACAAGTTCCAAGGTATGTTTTAGGTATATTAGATTTGTTATCTTTGATTCCGCTGCATTAACCTATTAAAATAAAGATCCAAATGTGGACACCATAAATATACAAGAATGGATTTTCTCTTGAACATTCTACACTTACCATACTCATACATTTTTATTTATCAACATACCCAGTACGCCAGCATAGACAGAAGTTACAGTTACTGACACATCACAATAAGCCTAGTGCACTATTTTCCTGGAAGTCTGACAATATGAAGAGTTCACCTCATTGTATTCAACTTCCATTTCTACTTCAGACCCTCAGGTCCAGCTTAACCTAAAGTGGTGATAGGAGGTAGAGTTCAATACTGAGCAGTACTAAGAGATTAATGTTAACTGAAGAAGGCACAAAGGGTATTTGTGAAAGATGATATTTGAAAAGCTTAATCTGAAACTCCCAGTCAGTTACAGAACAACACAAAGCACCCTCACTGGTTCCTGTTTGCATGAGTAAAACAATTTTCAGAGTTCCAGTTGTCCAAATTAATTAGGTTTTCAAAATAAAGCAACATCAACATTTAAAATTTCATAAATAAAATTTTAAAAATTAAATTGTAGTATCTCTAGAAAAAAAGAGTGGTATTAAACCTTGGGAAATGAAGAATATTTTGTGAATGGACAAATCTACCAATACTGACAAGGAGTTTTAGGATATTACATTATGATATAATAATGTACTTGATATAGTGTTTTTTCTTTTTGCAGTCTCCTGACCTATATCCCTATTGCACAATACCTAGACTGTTTGGTGACTACATGAACCAATTTAGAAGAAATACCAAAATGAATGTTGCTAGCCCCAAAACAAGTTACTGCAGACTTTCTTACAATGGATCTCTGAAACTGGAAGATTAAAAATAAATAATATTCACCAAACAGAAGACAACTATCACCCCTGTTACCAAAGGAGAATATCTTACAAAAATACCATTTTACCTTTGAAGAAGAACAAGATAGGAGGACTAACTCTAATAAATATCAGCCTATAATACAATTAGACCAATTAAGAAATGGTAGTATCAGCATAAGGACAGGCAGAACAATCAATGCAACAGAATAAGGAATCTAGAAACAGACTCAAACATATGATTTCAGCCAAACATTTCATTTATAACAACAGTTGACTAAAGAGAAATGGAGAAAGGACAGTTTTTTCTACAAATGGTGCCAGTTAGATTACGAATCTGTATGAAAAAAAGGAAATGTGGTCCCTTCCTCACACCAAACACAAATACCAATTCCATATGGATTATACGTCTAAATACAAGAGGTAAAACAATAAAACATCTGGAATATAACAAAGAAGAGTATCTTCACTATCCTGGGTGTTCTTACCAACTTTAATAAATTTGATAACTAATGAATTACAGGGTCAAACTAATAGCCAAAGTTATTTATATCTCTCCTATGGTCTGGCTTTTGTCAATGCACAGATTGTCATATTATAAACCCTGCAATCACAAACTCCAATGTCTGTGTTTTGCTTCCTACTCAGTAGGGGACATTCCCGCCTAATAACTACCCACTACTGTACTAATGTTTTCCCCTCACTCCTTCTGACTCCTGACCATGTGACCCTTTGTGGCATGATTTCTCCTTTCAAAATTATAAATAATAAAAATCTTTTAATGGCCTCAGCCTCTCCATGTCATCACTTAGTCATTTCCATAAATTAAAGTCCCCTGGGTACAATCAAGCCACTGGGGTAGGTAAAGACTTCTTATGCAGGATACAACAACCACAATAAAAGAGAAAACATAAACTAGCCTACATTTAAATTAAGAACTTCTAAAAAGGCAGAGAAAGACAATAAGGATCTTACTTATATGTAGAATCTAAAAACAAAAAAACAAGCTCATAATGCAGAGAACACAATGGGGGCTGCCAGAAAGGCGGTAGGGGGTGGGTAAAATGGAAGGAGGTCAAACCTCCAGATATAAAATAAATAAGTAATGAGGATTTAATGGACAGCATGGTGACTACAGTTAATAATACTATATTGCATATTTGAAAGTTGCTGAGAGAGTAGATCTTAAAAGTCCTCACCAAAAAAAAAAAAAAAATTAAGCATATATGGGGATGGGTGTTAAGTAAACTTAATGTGGCAATCATTTTACAATACATACAAATAACAAATCATTAAAAAAAAGAACTTCTGGGGGCGCCTGGGTGGCTCAGTGGGTTAAGCCGCTGCCTTCGGCGCAGGTCATGATCCCAGGTCCTGGGTTTGAGCCCCACATCGGGCTTTCTGCTCAGCAGGGAGCCTGCTTCCTCCTCTCTCTCTGCCTGCCTCTCTGCTTACTTGTGAATTCTCTCTGTCAAATAAATAAATAAAATCTTTAAAAAAAAAAAAAAAAGAACTTCTGGGGTGCCTGGGTGGCTCAGTGGGTTAAAGCCTCTGCCTTTGGCTCAGGTCATGATCCCAGGGTCCTGGGATCAAGCCCTACATTGGGCTCTCTGCTCAGCAGGGGGCCTGCTTCCCTCTCTCTCTCTCTGCCTGACTCTCTGCCTACTTCTGATCTCTGTCTGTCAAATAAATAAATAAAATCTTTCAAAAAAAAAAAAGAACTTTTATTTATCAAAAGGCAACATTGATCTAGGATAGGTTCTCCAAAAGGCAACTCAGAGAAATAAGAATTTGAGGACATATAATTTATTTGAAAAGTAATTCCAGTAAGTACAGGCAAGAGAATAGGAAAGGGCAGCAATACAAGATACACTGATGAGGAGGAGTCAAGATGGCAGAGAAGTAGCAGGCTGAGACTACAGCCTGCTAAAGTACATCAGGTAGCAGGAGATCAGCTAGATAGCTTATCAAACCATTGCAAACACCTACAAATCCAAAAGGAGATTGAAGAGAAGAAGAACAGCAATTCTAGAAACAGAAAATTGACCACTTCGGAAAGGTAGGACTGGCGGAGAAGTGAATCCAAAGTGACGGGAAGTTAGACCGTGGGGGGAGGGGCCGGCTCCGGCAAAGTGCGGAGCAACGGAGCACAAAATCAGGACTTTTAAAAGTCTGCTCCACTGAGGGACATAGCTCCAGAGGCTAAACTGGGGTGAAGCCCATGCAGTACCAGCGTTGCCCTAGGTCCTGCAGGGTCACAGAAGGATAGGGGGTGTCTGAGTGTCGCAGAGCTCGCAGGTATTAGACCAGGGAAGTCGGCAACAGAGACAGAGTCAAGGAGTGAGCTCTCAGCTCAGGGTTACCTTGAACTGGTAGCAGGCTCGGTGAGCTCAGAGCGTGGCCAGAGGCCAGGGAGATGGAAGTGATTGGGCTCTTTTCTCTGAGGGCGCACTGAGGGGTGGGGCCCCGAGCTCTCGGCTCCTCCGGGCCGGAGACTGGGAGGCCGCCAATTTCATTCCTGTCCTCTGGAACTCTACGGAAAGCATTCAGGGGACAAAAGCTCCCGAAAGCGAACCCGAGCTGATTACTCAGCCAGGCTCCTGGTAAGGGGGGGCAATTCCGCCTGGGGCAAAGACACTTGAGAATCACTACAACAGGCCCCTCCCCCAGAAGATCAACAAGAAATCCAACCAGGACCAAGTTCACCTACCAAGGAGAGCGGCAGAATTCCAGAGGAGGAGAAAGCAAAGCACGGAACTCATGGCTTTCTCCCCATGATTCTTTAGTCTTGCAGTTAATTTAATTTTTTTTAAATTTTATTTATCTTTCTGCTGCTAAATTTTTTCTAACTTTTACCCTTTTCTTTTTTAATGTTTTTTAACTAGTTTATCTAAATGTGTGTGTGTGTATATATATATATTTCTTTTTTGTATTTTTTCTTTATTCATTTTCTTTTTTTAATTGTTTCTATTTTTTTCTTTTTTTTTTTTCTGAACCCCTTTTTATCCCCTTCCCCCCCCCCCATGATTTAGGATCTCTTCTGATTTGGTTAAAGCGTATTTTCCTGGGGACTTTGCCACACTTTTAGTATTTTACTTGCTCCTTCATATACTCTTATCTGGACAAAATGACTAGGCAGAAAAATTCACCACAAAAAAGGGAACAAGAAGCAGTACCGAAGGCTAGGGACCTAATCAATACAGACATTGGTAATATGTCAGATATAGAGTTCAGAATGACGATTCTCAAGGTTCTAGCCGGGCTCGAAAAAGGCATGGAAGATATTAGAGAAACCCTCTCGGGAGATATAAAAGCCCTTTCTGGAGAAATAAAAGAACTAAAATCTAACCAAGTTAAAATAAAAAAAGCTTCTAATGAGGTGCAATAAAAAATGGAGGCTCTCACTGCTAGGATAAATGAGGCAGAAGAAAGAATTAGTGATATAGAAGACCAAATGAGAGAGAATAAAGAAGCTGAGCAAAAGAGGGACAAACAGCTACTGGACCGCGAGGGGAGAATTCGAGAGATAAGTGACACCATAAGACGAAACAACATTAGAATAATTGGGATTCCAGAAGAAGAAGAAAGAGAGAGGGGAGCAGAAGGTATATTGGAGAGAATTATTGGAGAGAATTTCCCTAATATGGCAAAGGGAACAAGCATCAAAATCCAGGAAGTGCAGAGAACCCCCCTCAAAATCAACGAGAATAGGTCCACACCCCGTCACCTAGTAGTAAAATTTACAAGTCTTAGTGACAAAGAGAAAATCCTGAAAGCAGCCCAGGAAAAGAAGTCTGTAACATACAATGGTAAAAATATTAGATTGGCAGCAGACTTATCCACAGAGACCTGGTATGCCAGAAAGAACTGGCATGATATACTCAGAGCACTAAACGAGAAAAACATGCAGCCAAGAATACTATATCCAGCTACGCTATCATTGAAAATACAAGGAGAGATAAAAAGCTTCCAGGACAAACAAAAACTGAAAGAATTTGCAAACACCAAACCAGCTCGACAGGAAATATTGAAAGGGGTCCTCTAAGCAAAGAGAGAGCCTAAAAGTAGTAGATCAGAAAGGAACAGAGACAATATACAGTAACAGGCATCTTACAGGCCATACAATGGCACTAAACTCATATCTCTCAATAGTTACCCTGAATGTTAATGGGCTAAATGCCCCAACCAAAAGACACAGGGTATCAGAATGGATAAAAAAACAAAACCCATCTATATGTTGCCTACAAGAAACTCATTTTAGACCTGAAGACACCTACAGATTTAAAGTGAGGGGGTGGAAAACAATTTACCATGCTAATGGACATCAGAAGAAAGCTGGGGTGGCAATCCTTATATCAGATCAATTAGATTTTAAGCCAAAGACTATAATAAGAGATGAGGAAGGATACTATATCATACTCAAAGGGTTTGTCCAACAAGAAGATCTAACAATTTTAAATATCTATGCCCCTAACATTGGAGCAGCCAACTCTATAAACAAATTAATAACAAAATCAAAGAAACACAACAATAATACAATAATAGGAGGGGACTTTAACAGTCCCCTCATTGAAATGGACAGATCATCCAAGCAAAAGATCAACAAGGAACTAAACGCCTTAAATGACACACTGGACCAGATGGACATCACAGATATATTCAGAACATTCCATCCCAAAGCAACAGAATACACATTCTTCTCTAGTGCACATGGAACATTCTCCAGAATAGATCACATCCTGTGTCATAAATCAGGTCTCAACCAGTATCAAAAGATTGGGATCATTCCCTGCATATTTTCAAACCACAATGCTCTGAAACTAGAACTCAATCACAAGAGGAAATTTGGAATGAATCCACAAATACATGGAGACTAAACAGCATCCTTTTTTTTTTTTTAAAGATTTTATTTATTTGACACACAGAGAGAGAAATCACAAGCAGGCAGAGAGGCAGGCAGAGAGAGAGAGAGGAGGAAACAGCTCCCTGCTCAGCAGAGAGCCTGATGTGGGGCTCGATCCCAGGACCCTGGGATCATGACCTGAGCCGAAGGCAGAGGCTTTAACCCACTGAGCCTCCCAGGCGCCCCTAAACAGCATCCTTCTAAAGAATGAATGGGTCAACCAGAAAATTAAAGAAGAATTGAAACAATTCGTGGAAACAAATGATAATGAAAACACAACGGTTCAAAATCTGTGGGACACAGCAAAGGCAGTCCTGAGAGGAAAATATATAGCGGTACAAGCCTTTCTCAAGAAACAAGAAAGGTCTCAGGTACACAACCTAACCCTACACCTAAAGGAGCTGGAGAAAGAACAAGAAAGAAACCCTAAACCCAGCAGGAGAAGAGAAATCATAAAGATCAGAGCAGAAATCAATGAAATAGAAACCAAAAAAACAATAGAACAAATCAACAAAACTAGGAGCTGGTTCTTTGAAAGAATTAATAAGATTGATAAACCTCTGGCCAGTCTTATCAAAAAGAAAAGAGAAAGGACCCAAATAAATAAAATCATGAATGAAAGAGGAGAGATCACAACTAACACCAAAGAAATACAGACAATTATAAGAACATACTATGAGCAACTCTATGCCAACAAATTTGACAATCTGGAAGAAATGGATGCATTCCTAGAGACATATAAACTACCGCAACTGAACCAGGAAGAAATAGAAAACCTGAACAGACCCATAACCAGTAAAGAGATTGAAACAGTCATCAAAAATCTCCAAACAAACAAAAGCCCAGGGCCAGACGGCTTCCCAGGGGAATTCTACCAAACATTTAAAGAAGAACTAATTCCTATTCTCCTGAAACTATTCCAAAAAATAGAAATGGAAAGAAAACTTCCAAACTCATTTTATGAGGCCAGCATCACCTTGATCCCAAAACCAGACAAGGATCCCATCAAAAAGGAGAACTACAGACCAATATCCTTGATGAACACAGATGCAAAAATTCTCACCAAAGTACTAGCCAGTAGGATTCAACAGTACATAAAAGGATTATTCACCACGACCAAGTGGGATTTATTCCAGGGCTGCAAGGTTGGCTCAACATCCGCAAATCAATCAATGTGATACAACACATTAATAAAAGAAAGAACAAGAACCATATGATACTCTCCATAGATGCTGAAAAAGCATTTGACAAAGTACAGCATCCCTTCCTGATCAAAACTCTTCAAAGTGTAGGGATAGAGGGCACATACCTCAATATTATCAAAGCCATCTATGAAAAACCCATTGCAAATATCATTCTCAATGGAGAAAAACTGAAAGCTTTTCCGCTAAGGTCAGGAACACGGCAGGGATGTCCATTATCACCACTGCTATTCAACATAGTACTAGAAGTCCTAGCCTCAGCAATCAGACAACAAAAGGAAATTAAAGGCATCCAAATCGGCAAAGAAGAAGTCAAACTATCACTCTTCGCAGATGATATGATACTATATGTGGAAAACCCAAAAAACTCTACTCCAAAACTGCTAGAACTTCTACAGGAATTCAGTAAAGTGTCAGGATATAAAATCAATGCACATAAATCAGTTGCATTTCTCTACACCAACAATAAGACAGAAGAAAGAGAAATTAAGGAGTCAATCCCATTTACAATTGCACCCAAAACTATAAGATGCCTAGGAATAAACCTAACCAAAGAGGCTAAGAATCTATACTCAGAAAACTATAAAGTACTCATGAAAGAAATTGAGGAAGACACAAAGAAATGGAAAAATATTCCATGCTCCTGGATTGGAAGAACAAATATTGTGAAAATGTCTATGCTACCTAAAGCAATCTACACATTTAATGCAATTCCTATCAAAGTACCATCCATTTTTTTCAAAGAAATGGAACAGATAATCCTAAAATTTATATGGAACCAGAAAAGACCTCGAATAGCCAAAGGAATATTGAAAAAGAAAGCCAAAGTTGGTGGCATCACAATTCCGGACTTCAAGCTCTATTACAAAGCTGTCATCATCAAGACAGCATGGTACTGGCACAAAAACAGACACATAGATCAATGGAACAGAATAGAGAGCCCAGAAATAGACCCTCAGCTTTATGGTCAACTAATCTTCGACAAAGCAGGAAAGAATGTCCAATGGAAAAAAGACAGCCTCTTCAATAAATGGTGTTGGGAAAATTGGACGGCCACATGCAGAAAAATGAAATTGGACCATTTCCTTACACCACACACGAAAACAGACTCAAAATGGATGAAGGACCTCAATGTGAGAAAGGAATCCATCACAATCCTTGAGGAGAACACAAGCATCAACCTCTTCGACCTCAGCCGCAGCAACATCTTCCTAGGAACATCGCCAGAGGCAAGGGAAGCAAGGGCAAAAATGAACTACTGGGATTTCATCAAGATCAAAAGGTTTTGCACAGCAAAGGAAACAGTTAACAAAACCAAAAGACAACTGACAGAATGGGAGAAGATATTTGCAAACAACATATCAGATTAAGGGCTAGTGTCCAAAATCTATAAGGAACTTAGCAAACTCAACACCCAAAGAACAAATAATCCAATCAAGAAATGGGCAGAAGACATGAACAGACATTTCTGCAAAGAAGACATCCAGATGGCCAACAGACACATGAAAAAGTGCTCCACATCACTCGGCATCAGGGAAATACAAATCAAAGCCACAATGAGATACACCCCACACCAGTCAGAATGGCTAAAATTAACAAGTCAGGAAATGACAGATGCTGGCGAGGATGCGGAGAAAGGGGAACCCTCCTACACTGTTGGTGGGAATGCAACCTGGTGCAACCACTCTGGAAAACAGCATGGAGGTTCCTCAAAAAGTTGAAAATAGAGCTACCCTATGACCCAGCAATTGCACTACTGGGTATTTACCCTAAAGATACAAACGGAGTCTTCTGAAGGGGCACGTGCACCCGAATGTTTATAGCAGCAATGTCCACAATAGCCAAACTATGGAAAGAAACTAGATGTCCATCAACAGATGAATGGATAAAGAAGATATGGTATATATACACAATGGAGTACTATGCAGCCATCAAAAGAAATGAAATCTTGCCATTTGCGACGACGTGGATGGAACTAGAGGGTATCATGCTTAGCGAAGTAAGTCAATCGGAGAAAGACAACTATCATATGATCTCCCTGATATGAGGAAGTGGAGATGCAACTTGGGGGGTTAAGAGGGTAGGAGAAGAATAAATGAAACAAGATGGGATTGGGAGGGAGACAAACCATAAGTCACTCGTAGTCTCACAAAACAAAGTGAGGGTTGTTGGGGACGGGGGGTCGGTAGAGGGGGGTGGGGTTATGGACATCGGGGAGGGTATGTGCTATGGTGAGTTTTGTGAAGTGTGTAAACCTGGCGATTCACAGACCTGTACCCCTGGGGATAAAAATACATTATATGTTTATTAAAAAAATAAAAAATAAAAAAATAAAGATTAAAAAAAAAAAGATACACTGATGATCGGATATCACTACTTGGTACTTGACTCATTCCTGCTGGAGACTGCTCAAGAGATGGTGTAGAGTAAGCTTCAGAAGCTATCTCCAGAGGTAAGGAAATGGTGTATTTATTAACCAACTCCAGTTCAGTATTGGTTAAGACCTATTGCCGGGCAGTCACTTCCTGAATTCCCTCTACTTTCTCATGTGGCTAGATAAAGTCCTCAGGTAGAGAGTTTCAGCTGCTTATAGTAAGACTTCTCTGTACAAAAGTGAATGCCAAATGATGTGGGTGGCACAGCAAAAGCATCTACTCCACAATACTGAATAAAAAATCCAATTGCAAAGTGGGAAAAGATATGTGCCACACAGAGAACCATAAAGGAGTCATAAAAAGCTCTACAAATCAAAAAAGGAGCCAAAAAAGCTTTACAAATAAAAAAAGAAGATAACCCAATAGAAAAATGGGCAAGAGAGTTGAACAAGACTTTCACAAAAGAAGGTATCCAAATAGTCAACATATATATGAAAGGACTGCAAACTCATTAATTATTAACAAAATAATTAAGACCACAATGAAATATCATTAGCTACCAAACATTATGGCTCTCTGCCAAGATAATATTTTATAATAATAATATTATAACTGATAATATTAGGTTTGGAGGAGATTAATGGGAATTCTCATACACTGCTGATGGGAGTATAAGTTGAAATGATAATTCTGAAAAACATTTTCACAAATATTTTGTCATCTACTCAAGTTGAAGATATGATTCCCCATGACCCGGAAATTCCACTCCTAACTATGTGCCCAATAAAAACGTATGCACAATTATACTAAGAAACAATTATAATATTGTTTGGCAATATTATTTCTAATTTCTAGAAACTGTCAACAACTCAAAAGTCTAACAGTTAAATGAATAATGGTATATTCATATGGCGAAACATTATATACCAATAGAAATAAATGAGCTACGGCTAAATGCAATAATATAATTAAGTCTCACAAATAATGTTGGTGAGATGAAGCCACGTATTAAAAATACCCATGAGGGATGCCTCGCTGGCTCAGTTGGTTAAGCGGCTGCCTTCAGCTCAGGTTGTGATCCCAGGGTCCTGGGATTGAGCCCCGCATCAGGATCCCTGCTTGGCAGTGAGCCTGGTTCTCCCTCTCCCTCTGCCTGCTGCTCTGCCTACTTGTGCTCTCTCTCTCTATTCTCTCAAATAAATAAAAAAAATCTTTTTAAAAAATAAAAAGGTTTAAATGGTCTTTTCTTTAATTAAGTGAACTCTATACCCACTGTGGGGCTCGAACTTATAAACCCAAGATCAAGAGTGGTATGCTCTGACTGAACCAGCTAGATGCCCCAGAAAAACCTGTTTAATATGAAAATTTCCAAATGTTGAAGGAAGTATTTTGAATGTTTGTAATAGAAAATACAAGCATTCTTAATGTAGTATATTAAAAGTAAGGTTATAAATATTATACAGAAAGAAAAGACATTCAGGTTAGTAAAAATATGAAATTTAAGTTTTATTCTCAGAGAATATTTATGACCTAGAAAACAACATTTTCTTAAATCAATATTCTAAAGAAGAAAGTATAAGAATTCATCTTAAGCAAACAATTCCATACTAGAAATTTTCAGAGAAAATTTAGTTCATTTAGAAGTTTAAGATAATCATATAATTCAGCCAACAAAACATTTAGTTCATTCACAAGTTTTAACAAATTATGCAATTTAACCAGCACAAATCTGAACTAATTTAGTAAATATTGTGTTTAATTAAGAGATATATGCTTATATCAAATGGGGAAAGAGCCTAATTTAAAGTAGATCTCCAGATGGTTAAGAAAACAGCAACTAAGAAACAGTATAGGGAATTCTGAAATTCATGAACCATGTATGAAGTCAATATATTGCTTATGGTTCTTCAAAAGTTAGTTAATCTGAAAAGTATTTTAAAAGCCTCCACAAAGGACAGATGTACTAAGTAGGAAAGTATTTACAGCTAAGACTAGTCCCTCCAAAACTAAAAAGGATGGGAAGTTAACAGACTACCAGCTATGGATCAGTTATGACTGATCCTTAAGAATCTTATGGAAGTAGCTATAGATTGCCTTTTCTGGACAGGAAAAAAGGATTCCAGATTCTCAGCTTACAGAATTATCTTAAACCTGCTCCAGACAACTTTTCTAAAGTCTGAGAGTCAAACTGATTATAGAAGCTGGCTTATCACAGATATTTCTGAGAGAGCTAGTTGGCCAAACTGATGTTTCCTTCTCAATATAACCAGAAAAAATCTAATGCAAAAAAATTATGTTTCTAATTCTTTTTTTTAATATTTTATTTTTATTTATTTATTTGAGAGAGAGAGAGAGAGAGCATAAGCGAGGAGAAGGTCAGAGGGAGAAGCAGACTCCCCATGGAGCTGGGAGCCCGATGTGGGACTCGATCCCAGGACTCCAGGATCATGATCTGAGCAGAAGGCAGTTGCTTAATCAACTGAGCCACCCAGGCGCCCCTATGTTTCTAATTCTTACAGCTAGTGACACTAAATTATGAAGTTGTATGACTATAATATTAAACATTAATGAGTTGACAACAAAGAGACTACTCTCAGGTATAATCTCATGATTCTTTCCTATCATAAAAGTGAAACAAAGTTTTGACATACTGCTAAGGGTTGAACTGTATCCCCCAAAAAATATTAGTTGAAGTCTAAACACTCAGTCCTTCAAAATGTGATCTTATTTACAAATAGCATCATTGCAGAGGTAATTGGTTAAGATGATATCATACTGTAGTAGGGAAGACTCCTAATTCAATATGACTAGTGTCATGTAAAAGATAGCCATGTGAAGACAAAGACACACAGGGAGACTGCATGTTATGCAGCAGCAAGCCAAGGAACACTAAAGACTGCCAATAAACCACCAAAAGCTAGGAAGAGGCAAAAAAAAAAAAAAAAAAGATTCCCTGATGGGTTTCAAAGGAAACATGGCCCTATGAATATCTTGATTTCAGACTTCAAGCATGCAGAACTGTGAGACAATATATTTATCTTGTTTTAAGCCACACAGTGTATATAGTATTTTGTTTCACAAACAATAGGGAACTATAATATATACGAATTATCACTATAAAGTGGCCACATCCTATTCCTATACTACATTGCATTTTTCTGTGTAGAATATGTCATTCATAAGTAAAACTATTCTTCAAGTTATTTAAGATATTTTTCACTTGAAAACATCATTCAAGTCAGTGGAATTTGGCAAAAAATCATAAAGGCTAACTGTGTGGCTCTTATGTTTATATTCATAAATGATTATTCATTTTAAGTCTCTGAAAGTCCTAAAACATTGGATGGCTCCAAAAAGACTGCTAAACAAGAACAAAGTAAAAAAGAAAGGTTAATAACACACACTAGCAAAAGTATATCCAAAAGTAAAATGAATAACTCTTCCCATATATTCAGAAATAATTTTAATTTAATATGAACACTGTGATTTAATATCAGTTGTCAGGGTCCAAACTGGAAGAAGAGAGCATCACTGGTATGGGAGAAGCAAAATCAGAACATGGTGAGAATGGAGAGGTGGTACAGAAGGATAAGGAAAGTACCATAATGGAGGGCTTCTCAGCACAGATTATATGAACCTGAACAAGGTCAAGAGGTTATCCAGGCAAGAGGAGACAAGGTAGTCCGGTGTAGGTTTTAGAACCCTAAAGTCTGTGTGTGGGAGGGCACGTTAGTGCAGAGTATCATAGCCTGAGACAGGTGAGGATAGGAAGATGATTTAGCAGGGAATGCTGGAGCACAGGCAAGAGTGAGGATGACATATGCATAAGATAGAGAGTGGCAGTAGTCAAAGACTGGTCACATGGGGGGTCAAATATGATATATTAAGGATACTAAGAGCCAGGTTTCTCATTGTCAGAGAAGGGAGATACTAATATTGAAGGTTAGAAGACTAAAATGAACCTTGGGATGTTGAATTGAAATAGAAGGTACTGGTGTGGACTCAGTTTTCAAATGCACAGATGGATATAAATACTATATATATATATATATATATATATATATATATATATATATATATATATAATTAAATTTAATATGGAGATAAATATATATATATTTATCCATTTACTCATAGACATACACTTATTCCTTAGCCATGAGAAGGTTTGGGAGCAGTGACAACAGCAAAGAGTGTGCCCAGTGCCCAGATCTTGATTTCTAAATACCATGCCATTGAAACAAACCAAGGCTCCTGGGAGAAATGGCTGACTAAAACGCTAGGCAGAGAAAGTAAAAGGAAAGCCTGGTTCATTTTTCTGAGCCAAAAGTGATAAAGCTCTCAAGGAATGATGGGCATATTTCCAAAGGACTGAAAGACCAATTAAAAAGGGCTTGTGTTGGTCAAATCTAAATAATTTGAGAATCAAAATAAATGTTGGTAGTAAAGGGCTATAACCAATTGAATAAAATATGAAACCAGGAGTCCATAGAGATTAAATAAAATGAAAATTTGATAAGAACCAGTGTATTTACAGAGTCTCAAATTACCTCCTCAGAGAATACTTAAAATTATATAAGGAAAATAGTAATTTTATAGTGCAGAAGGCTAGAGAGCCCCACTTTAATTAAGTGCACAAAGTTAACATCATAGTGGGACAAATCAAAATCATGAGCCATCTGATAAGATAAAATAAAAACACTGCCCATTTCTGTGATATTCCTACCAAAGATATATTACCAGAATATAACAATGAGGAAAAACATCAGATAAACCCATACTGACAGAAAACAACACAGAGCCATACTTTTCAAATGTCAAGATCATGACTGAAGACTAAATAGACAAAAAACTAAAGGTAATACTTGATTCTCAACTGAATCCTTTTCTATAAAGGACTATTGGCACAACTGGCAAAACTTGACTGGGATCTGAGGATTAAATGGTATTATCATTGTTAATTTCCTTACTTTCAAAATTTATTATGGTTAAATAGAAGAATATCCTTGTTTCTAAGAAATCCTCATTTATTTGGGAGTGATAGGGCATCATGTTGGCAACTTACTCTTAAAATTTAAAAAAATAAGTTATTTGTAATATACTTGCAAATTTTCTGAAGGTTTGAGATTTTATTTAAATTTTATTTTCACTTTTTAAAAAGGTTGAAACCAAAAAATCTTACATGTTTCCAGAGAATGGTGGGGGGCGGTGGGGAATGTCAGTTTTATCTAAAATTCAGAAAATCTCAATGGTTTCAACTTCTCAATAGGAACATTATAAGTTACAAGACAGTGAAGAAGTATCTCCCAAATTCTGAAGGAAAATTCTTTCCTGACTAGAATTCTATTTTCAGGTAAGCTATCAATAAATTATGAAAGAATAATAAAATATTTCAGAAATGCAGTCTTACCTTTTTTTTTAAGATTTTATTTATTTATTTGACAGGCAGAGATCACAAGTAGGCAGAGAGGCAGGCAGAGAGAGAGGGGAAGGGAAGCAGGCTCCCTGCTGAGCAGAGAGCCCCATGCAGGGCTCAATCCCAGGACCCTGGAATCACGACCTGAGCCGAAAGCAGAGGCTTTAACCCACTGAGCCACCCAGGCACCCCAATGCAGTCTTACTATTGCTCAGTAAGTTAGCAGACAATGTGTTCCACAAGAAGGAGAGAGTAAGCCAAAACAGAAGATTAGTAGGGACACAAAAAATAAGAGATCCAATATAAGAAAGTCAGGAAAAATGCTGAAGAGAAATTTGGGGTCACAGCTGTATAGTAAACAAAGAGGGGCAACCAGTACAGATTGGAACAGTTCATAAGCTTATGGAGGAGACATCTTCAAGAGGTTGAATTTGATTTTCTACAGTGAATAAATATACTGAGAGCATAATACTGAGAGGGTATTTAGATAACTGGTGGAAATATCTATGCCTGAATTAGTGAAAGCACACAGTAAACCATACAAATATAAGGACAGTTATTTATTCTGGAGAAAAAAACACACAAAAAGTTATGCAAGCTCAACTCTATGTAGAATGGATAATCATAATAATTTTGATCGAACTAAAATTATGTTGTAACCCTACTGGGTAAGGAGAGGTAAGGAAATGTCCATGTTTAGGGGAGAAGAGAAGAAAGAGAGCTAAATATTCATCCTCCTGCCAAGAAATTAACACAGAATGTCAAAGGATATCATCAAGAAAGTAAAAAAAAAAAAAACAAAAAAACCCTAAAGAACAACAGAAAATATTTGCAAATCATATATCCAAAATAAGGAACTTTATATCTATAACATATAAAGAACTCTTAAAACTCAATACTAAAAAGACAACCCAATTAAAATTTGGAAAATGTGGGGTGTCGGCATAGCTCAGACAGTTGAGCATCCAATTCTTGATTTCAGCTTAGGTCATGATCTTGGCTCAGGTCATGATCTCAGAGTCATGAATGGAGCCCCACATCTGGCTCCAGGCTTGGCACAGAGCCTGCTTGAAATTCTCTTTCTCCCCCTGCCCCTCCCTGCACTCTCTCTTTCTAAAATAAGTAAATAAATAAATAAAATAGATAAATAAATAAAATCTTTTTTAAAATTGGAAAAGCATATGAAAAAACAATTCTCCAAAGAATATACACAAATGGCCAACAAGCACACAGAAAGAGGCTCAACATCATTAATCATCATGGAAATGAAAATTTTAAATGAGAGATATTACCTCATACACACTAGGATGCCTAGGAATCAAAAAGTGAGATAATAACAAGTATGGACAAGGATGTGGAGACATCAGAAACCTCACAGACTGCTGGTGGGACTGCAAAATCATACCGTCATTTTAGAAAACAGTCTGGCAGTTGGTCAAACAATTAAACATAGAATGATCATATCAGCAATTCCACTCCTATGTATATGCCCACAATAAATGAAAACTTACATCCAAACAGAAGCTTGTACATAAATATTCATAACAATGTATTCATGATAATCAAAAGTAGAAACTCAAATGTTCAACTGATGAATAAATGTGCTGTACCTATACAATGGAATATTATCTGTCAATAAAAATAATCAAGTATTAATATATGTTATAATATGAATTACCCTAAAAACATTATGCTAAATTAAATAGACAGTCACAAAAAACTACATATTGTAGGATTCCATTTATATGAAATGTCCAGAATGAACAAATCTATAGGGACAGATAGATTAGAAAAAGCCAAGAACAAGGCAGGGAAGAAGTTTGAGAAGAACGGGAAGTAATTGTTAATGGTCCAGTGTTGCTTTTTTTTTTTTTTTAAAGATTTTATTTATTTATTTGACAGAGAGAGATCACAAGTAGACGGAGAGGCAGGCAGAGAGAGAGAGAGAGGGAAGCAGGCTCCCTGCCGAGCAGAGAGCCCGATGCGGGCCTCGATCCCAGGACCCTGAGATCATGACCTGAGCCGAAGGCAGCGGCTTAACCCACTGAGCCACCCAGGCGCCCCCAGTGTTGCTTTTTTAGGGTGATGAAGATGTTCTAAAATTGACTGTACTAATTGTGATACAACTCTGTGAACACACTAAAAATTATTAAATGTTAAGCTTTAAATAGGTGAAATATATGATTTGTGAATTCTATCTTAATAAAGCTGTTATATTTTTAAAAAATAATGGACTATGCAATATTTGTAGAAGTAAAATATATGACAACAATAGCCCAATGAGAAGGAACAGGGAATGGCTGCATACTATTGTAAAGTTCTTTTCTTTTTATTTCAGCTTTACTGAGGAACAATTAACATATAAAATTATAAGATATTTAAAGTATACATTGTGGTGATTTGATACTCCTATACATTGCAAGGATTCCCCCAATTAGTTACTTAACACATCCAGCTCCTCAATTTTTGGGGGAGTAAGAACTTTTAGGTTCTACTCTCTTAGAAAATATCAATTATCCAAGATAGTATTACCAACTATAGTCACCATGTATTACATTAGATTCTCAGACCTTATTCAGCTTACAGTTGAAAGTTAAACCTTTTACCAACTTCTATTTCCCCCACACCCCAGTCCCTGGCAATCACCTTTCTAGTCTCTGTATCTATGAGTTTGGTCTTTGTGTGTGTGTTCGTGCAGTCCACATGTATGTATGTATGCACCTATGTATAGACTTATTCAGATTTCATATGTAACTGATACCGTGCATTTAAATTTCACATATAATTGATAATATACAGTATTTATCTTTTTCTATCTGGCTTATTTCACTTGGCATAATGCCCTCAAGATCCATACATGCTGCTGATGGATTTCCTTTCTCTTGGTTGCATAATATTCCATTATCTGTATGTATATGTGTGTGTGTGTGTATTACATTTTCTCTGTCCATTCATGTATCAGTGAACACTTGGATGGTTTCTGTATCTTGGTTATTGTGAATAACACTGCAATGAACATGGGAATTATCTCCTTGAGGTCCTATTTTCACTTTCTCTAGGTATATACCTAAAAGTGGGACAGCTGGATCATATGGTAGTGCTATTTTTAATTTTTTGAAGAACCTCCATATTGTTTTCCATGTTGACTATACCAATCTACATTCCTACCAAGAGTGAACAAGGTTTCCCTTTTCCTTGCATCCTCATCAACACTTGTTATCTCTTGTCTTTTTGATGAGAGCCATTCCAACAAGTATGAGGTGATAATTCCACCAGAGTACTTTTGCATTTTCCTGATGATTACTGACATTGGACACCTTTTCATATACCTATTGGCCATAGGAATGTCTGCTTTGTCAGTCTTTCTGCCCATTTTAAAATCAAGATTGCTTGTTTTTTTGCAACTGAGGTTGTAGGAGTACTTTACATATTTTAAATATTATCTCCTTATCAGATATTTGAGTTGCAATTATTTTCTCCAATTCTGTAGTTGCCTCTTCATTTTGTTGATCATTTCTTTTGCTGTGAAAAAGATTTTTAGTTTATTTTTGCTTTTGCTACCAACAGTCTATGGTTCTTATACCATATGTGAAGTGATGTTATATTACTTGAAGGGGGACTAAATTCAGCTAAAGATGTATACGTCCTAAAGCAGCCACTAAAATATCAAAATAAGGAATTCTAATAAATCAACAAAAGATACAAAATAGGGTCATAAAAAATACTCAATCCAAAAGAAGGCAAGAGAAAAGGAAAAGGGGAATAGATGAAATAAATAGAAAAAGAAGTAATATGATAGCAGATTTTATCAAAACATACCAAAAATCTCATTAAGTGTAAATGAAATAAACACCCCAATCACAAATAAGATATCTTCTGATTGTATGTAAAAAACAAGATCCAAATATTTGAACTGTTTGGAATATTCCAAATATAAGAAAATATATATCCAAATATAAGAAATATTCCAAATATAAGAAACCCACTTTAAATATAAAGACATAATGGGGCGCCTGGGTGGCTCAGTGGGTTAAGCCTCTGCCTTTGGCTCAGGTCATGATCTCAGGGTCCTGGGATCGAGCCCCGCATCGGGCTCTCTGCTCAGCAGGGAGCCTGCTTCTCCCCCTCTCTCTCTGCCTGCCTCTCTGCCTGCTTGTGATCTCTCTCTCTCCATCAAATAAATAAAAAAATCTTTAAAAAAAAATGTAAAGACACAAATAATAATAAAAAAAAAGGTAAAAGTTGTATCATGCCAACACATCAAAAGAAAGCTGGAGTGGATATATTAATATTAAACACAGTAGATTTCAGAACAAAAAAAAATTACTAGGGAAAAAGGGTCATTTTATAATGATAAAGCAGAAAACACAGTAACCTTAAATGTTTACACACCTAATAAAAGAGTTCCAAAACACTATTTTTTAAATTTAAATTCAATTAGTCAACAATGGTACATCATTAGTTTCAGATGTAGAGTTCAATAATTCATCAGTTGCAAATAATACCCAGTGGTCATCACATCACCTGCCTCCTTAATGTCTAATTACCCTACCCCCACCAGCAACCCTCCAGCAACCCTCCGTGTTTCCTGTAGTTAAGAATCTCATGATTTTTCTCCCTCTCTGATGACTTCCCATTCAGTCTTCCTTCCATCCCTGTATGATCCTCTGCACTGTTTATTATATTCCACATATGAATAAAACCATAAATTGTCTTTCTCTGACTTATTTTACTCAGCATAATATCCTCCAGTTCCATCCATATTAATGTAAATGGTAAGTATTCATCCTTTCTGATCGCTAAGTAATATTCCATTGTATATATATACTACATCTTCTTTATCCATTCACCTGTTGATGGACATCTGGGATCTTTCCATAGTTTGACTATTGTGAAAACTGCTACTATGAACATGGGGTACATGTGCCCCTTCAGATTACTACATCTATATCTTTGGGGTAAACACGTAGTAGTGCAATTGCTGGGTCATAGGGTAGCTCTATTTTTAACTTTCAGAGGAGCCTTCATACTGTTTTCCAGAGTGGCTGCACCAGCTTGCATTCCCACCAACAGTAAGAGGGTTTCCCTTTCTCTGCATTCTCACCAACATCTGTTGCTTCCTGACTTGTTAATTTTAGCCATTCTGACTGGTGTGAGGTGTTATCTCATCGTTATTTTGATTTGTATTCCCCTGATGATGAGTGAAACTCATCTTTTCAAATGTCTGTTGTCCATTTGGGTGTCTTCTTTGGAGAAATGTCTGTTCATGCCTTCTGCCCATTTCTTGACTGGATTTTTTGGGTTTTGGGTGTTGAGTTTGATTAAGTTCTTTGTAGATCTTGGATACTAGCCCTTTATCTGATATGTCATTTGCAAATATCCTCTCCTACTCCATAGGTTGCCTTTTAGTTTTATTGAATGTTTCCTTTGCTTCTTATTTTGACTAAATCCCAAAACTTGATTTTTGCTTTGTTTCCCTTGCCTCAAGAGATATATTTAGCGGGGCACCTGGGTGGCTCAGTGGGTTAAAGCCTCTGCCTTCGGCTCAGGTCATGATCCCAGGGTCCTGGGATCGAGCCCCGCATCGGACTCTCTGTTCAGCAGGGAGCCTGCTTCCTCCTCTCTCTCTCTGCCTGCCTCTCTGCCTACTTGTGATCTCTGTCTGTCAAATAAAATAAATAAAATCTTTTAGAAAAAAAAAAAAAGAGATATATTTAGCAATAAGTTGCTGTGGCTGAGGTCAAAGAGGTTGCTGCCTGTGTTCTCCTCTAGGATTTTGATGGATTCCTGTCTCACATTTAGGTCTTTCATCCATTTTGAGTTTAATCTTGTGTATGATGTAATAAAGTGGCCCAGTTTCATTCTTTTGCATGTGGCTGTCCCAACACCATTTGAAGAGACTTTTTTCCATTAAATATTATTTCCTGCTTTGTCAAAGATTAGTTGACCATAGAGTTCACAGTCCACTTCTGGCTTCTCTATTCTGTTTCACGGATCTATGTATCTGTTTTCCTGCAGTACCATACTGTCTTGATGATTACAGCTTTGTAATATAGCTTGAAGTCCAGCGCTGTGATGCCACCAGCTTTGGTTCTCTTTTTCAAGATTGCTTTGGCTATTTGGGGTCTTTTGTGATTCCATACAAATATTAGGCTTATCTGTTCCACCTCTGTGAAAAATGTCAATGGTATTTTGACAGGGATGTCCTTGAATGTGTAGGTTGCTCTAGGTAGCATAGTCATTTTAACAATATTTATTCTTTCAACCCATGAGCATGGGATGTTTCCCATTTCTTTGTGTCTTCCTCAATTTCTTTCACAAGTGTTCTATAGTTTTTAGAGTACAGATCTTTACCATTTTGGTTAGGTTTATTCCTAGCTATCCTATGGTTTTTGGTGCAATTATAAAGGGGATCAATTCCTTAATTATTCTTTCTTCTGTCTCAATGTTAGTGCATAGAGATGCTTTGACTTCTGTGTATTGATTTTATATCCTACCACATTGCTGAATTCCTATATGAGTTCTAGCAATTTCTGGGTGGAGTCTTTTGGGTTTTCTGCATATAGAATCATGTCATCTGCAAAGAGTGAGTTTGAATTCTCTGGCTGTCTGAATGTCTTTTATTTCTTCTTCTTGTCTGATTGCTGAGGCTGACTTCTAGTACTATGTTGAACAGTGGTGAGAGTGGACATCTGTGTCATGTTCCTGATCTTAGAGGGAAAGCTCTCAGTTTTTCCCCACTGAGAATGATATTCACTGTGGGCTTTTCCATATGGCTTTTATGATATTGAGGTATGTTCTCTCTTCATCCCTACACTGTGGAGAGTTTTAATCAAGAAAAGATGCTGTACTTTTTCAAATGCTTTTTCTATATCAATTGAGAGGATCATATGGCTATTGTCCTTTCTTTTATTGATGTGGTGTATCACGTTGATTGATTTGGGGATATGGAGCCACCCTTGCATCCCAGGAATAAATCCCACTTGGTTGTGCTGAAGAATCCTTTTAATGTGCTGTTGGATCCTATTAGCTAGTATCTGGGTGAGTCTAAAACACTTTAGATAAAAACTGGTATAACTTCAAATAGAAGGATAATGAATTAAGATGGTAGTGTAGTAGGAGGACCCTAGGATTGCCCTGTCCTTTGAACACAGATAAATAACTATCAAATCATTCTGAATACTCAAGAAATTGATCTGAGGAGTGATAGAATATACTGCACAATGGAGGGAGAGAAGAAGCCCCTTTGAGGAAGATAGCAAGTACGGAGCCATGCTTTGGGAGAGAAAATGATTGCAGGTGTTGTGAAGGGGAGGGAGCCCTTGTCACAGAGAA
Source organism: Lutra lutra (assembly GCF_902655055.1). Lineage (NCBI taxonomy): Eukaryota > Metazoa > Chordata > Mammalia > Carnivora > Mustelidae > Lutra > Lutra lutra. Next base: position 134,104,196 of record NC_062281.1, read on the forward strand.
AGTCAAGAGAGAGTGGAGTGCACAGGGATAAACACAAAGAGAACACTTCCCCAAAGCCACTGGCTGGAAAAATGAAAGGGGCTGAATTTCCTAAGTTTTTACACCTATCAGGGTTCAAAGACTTCAGTTTTAGAGGTCCCCAGCTTTGAGTGGGATAGAGACCTGAGGAAGCTGTACTACTCCTGGAGAAGAGGCAGGCAAACAATCCCGGGGCAAACTGCATGATCTGAGGAATGCCTAAGGGCCATGGGGAAAGACTGTACTTTTTGGAGAGCATCTGTGAGAGGCAGCATTGTCTCCCCAGGGACAAAAGAACAAGCAAGGACCATCTTCCTCTCTCACCCTTCAGCATAGGTACAGAGACACCTGCTGAGGGTGGCTAACCTGGATATTGGGACTTCACTGTGCTTTACTCCAAAATCCACTGTCCTGCACTCTGCCACAATGGCTCTTCAGGATCAAACCTGCATCAGTCCTAGCATGGTGAGACCTTTTCCCACAGGAAAAGAGCAGATGTCTGCCACACCAGATCCCTAAAGTTTGGAATTTTAAAACTCAGCTGACCTGGCTAGGGTGGAGCCCGAGGTGTGTTGTGCTGCTCCAGGCAGGCAAGCAACCCAAGACAGACAGTGTGAAATCAGTGCTCTGAAAAATATCTGTGACACACAAGAGAAAAATACTCACTCCTCTGAAAGTAGTAAGCACAGACTCCCCTCTCCAGGGACAAAGAGGCAGACTGACACCATTTTCCACCCCTCGCTCCTCACCATAAACCAACTTCAGTAAACAGCATAGCACCAACAATGGCTGCCTAACCTGTTTATCCCAAGTCCTACCACCCTGCACTCTGCTGGCACTGCCTCTCTCAGGCAAGTGTACCTAACAGCCCTCCCCCAGAAGACCAACACAAACCTCCACACACACCGTGTCTATTGACTACAAGGTTCTACAAAGCTTTAGTTCTAGAGGAAATAGAATATGACATAAAATTGTGTAAAATAATGAAGCTGAACAAAAGAGAAAGAAAAATTTTGGATCTTGGAAGCAGATATAGGAAACTCAGTGACTCCATCAAACATAATAACATTCATATCATAGGAGTCCCAGAAGAAGAAGAGAAAGGGAAGGGAGCAGAAGGTTTATTTGAGGAAATTATAGCTGTAATTTTCCCTAATTTGGGGAAGGAAACAGACATCCAAATCCATGAGGCACAGACATTTCTATCAAAATCAACAAAAGCAGGTCAACACCAAGACACATTGTAGTTACATTTGCAAAACATACTAATTAAGAAAAAAAAAATCCTAAAAGCAGCAAGACATTAGAAGTGAAGTCCCTAACTTACAAGGGGAAGACCAATAAGGTTAGCAGCAGATCTTCCACATAAAATAGCATGATATATTCAATATGCTCAATGGGAAAAATATGTAGCCAAGAATACTCTATCTCACAAGGCTATCATTCAGAATAGAAGGATAGATGGTTTCCCAGACAAAAACTGAAGGAGTTCATTACCACTAAACCAGCCTCATAAAATATATTAAAGGGGTCTCTGAGTGGGAAGGAAAGGCCAAAAGCAACAAAGACTAGAAAGGAACAGAGAAGATCTTCAGGAACAACAATAAAACAAACAATAAAATGGTACTAAATACATATCTGTCAATAATTAATCTGAATGTAAATGGACTAAATGCTCCAGTCAGAAGACACAGCATGTCAGAATGGATTAAAAAAAAATCCACCTACATGTTGCCTATAAGAGACTCACTTTAGGCCTAAAAACAACTGCATATTGAAAGTGAGGGGATGGAGAAATATTTACCATGCAAACAGACATCAAAAGAAAGCCAGAGTAGCCATACTTATATCAGACAAACTAGATTTTTTTAAAAGATTTTATTCATTCATTTGACAGACAGAGATCACAAGTAGGCAGAGAGGCAAGCAGAGAGACAGGAAGAGAAGCAAACTCCCTGCTGGGCAGAGAGCCGGACTTGAGGCTCGATCCCAGGACCCTGAGATCATGACCTGAGCCGAAGGCAGAGGCTTTAACCCACTGAGCCACCAGGCGCCCCTCAGGCAAACTAGATTTTAAACCAAAAACTGTAACAAGAGATGAAGAAGGACACTATAGCATAATAAAGGGGTCTATCCAATAAGAATATCTAAAATTGTAAATATTTATGCCCTCAAATTGGGAGCACCCAAATATATAAAACAATTAATAATAAACACAAAGGCACTCATTCATAATAATACAATAATAGTAGGGGACTTTCATATACCACTTATATCAGTGGACAGATCATTTAAGCAAAAAAATCAACAAGGAAACAATGGCTTTGAATGAGACACTGAACCAGATGAACTTAACAAATATATTCAGAATATTTCATCCTAAAGCAGCAGAATACACATTCTTTTCAAGCACACAGGGGACATTCTCCAGAAAAGATCACAAACTAGGTCACAAATTAGGCCTCAACAAACAAAAAGACAGAGACTATACAATGTATGTTTTCTGACCACAATGCTATGAAACTTGAAGTCAACCACAAGAAAATATTTGGAGACCACAAATACATGGAGGTTAAAGAACATCCTACTGAAGAATGAATGGGTCAACCAGGAAATTAAAGAATAAAAAAATACATGGAAACAAATGAAAATGAAAATACAAAACCTTTGGGATGCATTAAAAGTAGTCATAAGAGGGGCCACAGAGTTTCTGGCCAGAGAGGTGCTGAATGAGTCATTGGTTCCAGGGGTACTACAGCTGCTTTCTTGAACAGGAAAGTCATTAAGCCTGACTTTACAACATTGAGTGGGAAGAACAGCAGCCCAGCTAATATGTTCTAGGATGCAACAGACCTCCGCCTGTGGAGTATTTTTGACAACAGACTCTAGAGCTAAGGTGTAGGGGGACAGTTTTGTATAAGCTATCAATACGCCAATCCAGTGAAACAGAAAGCTGGTCAGTTTTCAAGGTCTGTGGGAGGATATCATTCACTCTTCACTGGATCTTGTGTGGTAGAGAGCCAGGCTTTACTAAAGGACATATTACTTTACCTACCACCTTTATTCACGGCTCAGTGGAGTCTGTGACAGTCCTGATAGGTCTCCAAACAGGACCTAGCTGTCCCATCTGTCTGGACTACTTGAAAGAACCAATGACCATCAACTGTGGGAGTAACGTCTGTCTCTCCTGCATCAGTATGTTCTGGAAGGATCTAAATGATACTTTCCCCTGCCCCTTTTACCGCTACCACTCTCCAGAAAGGAAATTCATGAACAATCCCCAACTCCCAACTAGGCAATTTTTTTCCCATTTTATTTTTATTTCTTTTCAGTGTTCCAAAATTCATTGTTTATGCACCACACCCAGTGCTCCATGCAATACGTGCCCTCCATAATATCTACCACCAGGCTCACCCAACCGCCCACCCCTCGCCCCTCCAAAACCCTCAGTTTGTTTCTCAGAGTCCACAGTCTCTCATGGTTTGTCTCCCACTCCGATTTCCCCCATCTCACTTCTCTCCATCTCCCGATGTCCTCCGTGCTATTCCTTATGCTCCACAAGTAAGTGAAATCATATGATACTTGACTCTCTTTGCTTGACTTACTTCTCTCAGCATACTCTCTTCTAGTCCCGTCCATGTTGATATAAAAGTTGGGTATTCATCCTTTCTGATGGAGGCATAATACTCCATTGTATATGTGGACCATATCTTCTTTATCCATTCATCTGTTCAAAGGCATCTTTGTTCTTTCCACAGTTTGCCAACTGTAGCCATTGCTGCTGTGAACAATGGGGTAGAGGTGGCCCTTCTTTTCACTACATCTGCATCTTTGCAATTTAATTGAAATTGCTAAGCTACTATGGATAAGAAGAAGGAAGGAAGAGAAGGTTTTGGGTAAGAAGAAGCAAGAGGAAGAGGAAGGAAGAGAAGCTTATACGTGAAAACACAATTAAATTTTGACCTTTTTCTGCCAGAAGAACCTAGAAGTTTTATCTCAGTGTGGTTTCTCCACTGATCACTGGAATCACAATATTTGCCCCAGAGAAGGCTGCTCCTTATTTTAGAAAAGACTGCAGAATTGCATTGAACCACGGAGGAAGAGAGTAGAACAAGTGGAAAAAGTGGGAACTATGCAAAGCAGAAAATCATTGGAACTGAAGAAGAAAGTACAATGTGGAGAGAAGAAATCAAGTCTGAATTAGAGCAAATTTTGCTGTTTCTCAAAAACGAGCAAGAAATTGCTCTTCAGCAGTTATAAGATGAAAAAATGGATATTTTAACAAAACTAAATGAAAACCTAACAACATTTTCAAGTCATCTTTCCACATTAATATATCAAAGGAGATAGAGGGCAAATCTATGAAGTCAGAGTTGGAATGACTGACAGATGTTAAAAAGTATCTACCATAGGTATAAAATCTTAAAACACCCTAAACCCTTTTCATTTCAATTAAAGGAATATGATTACCATCATTCTTCACAATACTCTGGCCTAAATAAAATAATCAACAGATTTTTTAAAATTTATTTTTATTTTTATTTTTTATAAACATATAATATATTTTTATCCCCAGGGGTACAGGTCTCTGAATCGGCAGGTTTACACACTTCACAAAACTCACCATAGCACATACCATCCCCAATATCCATAACCCCACCCTCCTCTCCCGACCCCCCGTCCCCAACAACCCTCACTTTGTTTTGTGAGACTACGAGTGACTTATGGTTTGTCTCCCTCCCAATCCCATCTTGTTTCATTTATTCTTCTCCTACCCTCTTAACCCCCCAAGTTGCATCTCCACTTCCTCATATCAGGGAGATCATATGATAGTTGTCTTTCTCCGATTGACTTACTTCGCTAAGCATGATACCCTCTAGTTCCATCCACGTCGTCGCAAATGGCAAGATTTCATTTCTTTTGATGGCTGCATAGTACTCCATTGTGTATATATACCATATCTTCTTTATCCATTCATCTGTTGATGGACATCTAGTTTCTTTCCATAGTTTGGCTATTGTGGACATTGCTGCTATAAACATTCGGGTGCACGTGCCCCTTCAGAAGACTCCGTTTGTATCTTTAGGGTAAATACCCAGTAGTGCAATTGCTGGGTCATAGGGTAGCTCTATTTTCAACTTTTTGAGGAACCTCCATGCTGTTTTCCAGAGTGGTTGCACCAGGTTGCATTCCCACCAACAGTGTAGGAGGGTTCCCCTTTCTCCGCATCCTCGCCAGCATCTGTCATTTCCTGACTTGTTAATTTTAGCCATTCTGACTGGTGTGGGGTGTATCTCATTGTGGCTTTGATTTGTATTTCCCTGATGCCGAGTGATGTGGAGCACTTTTTCATGTGTCTGTTGGCCATCTGGATGTCTTCTTTGCAGAAATGTCTGTTCATGTCTTCTGCCCATTTCTTGATTGGATTATTTGTTCTTTGGGTGTTGAGTTTGCTAAGTTCCTTATAGATTTTGGACACTAGCCCTTAATCTGATATGTTGTTTGCAAATATCTTCTCCCATTCTGTCAGTTGTCTTTTGGTTTTGTTAACTGTTTCCTTTGCTGTGCAAAACCTTTTGATCTTGATGAAATCCCAGTAGTTCATTTTTGCCCTTGCTTCCCTTGCCTCTGGCGATGTTCCTAGGAAGATGTTGCTGCGGCTGAGGTCGAAGAGGTTGATGCTTGTGTTCTCCTCAAGGATTGTGATGGATTCCTTTCTCACATTGAGGTCCTTCATCCATTTTGAGTCTGTTTTCGTGTGTGGTGTAAGGAAATGGTCCAATTTCATTTTTCTGCATGTGGCCGTCCAATTTTCCCAACACCATTTATTGAAGAGGCTGTCTTTTTTCCATTGGACATTCTTTCCTGCTTTGTCGAAGATTAGTTGACCATAAAGCTGAGGGTCTATTTCTGGGCTCTCTATTCTGTTCCATTGATCTATGTGTCTGTTTTTGTGCCAGTACCATGCTGTCTTAATGATGACAGCTTTGTAATAGAGCTTGAAGTCCGGAATTGTGATGCCACCAACTTTGGCTTTCTTTTTCAATATTCCTTTGGCTATTCGAGGTCTTTTCTGGTTCCATATAAATTTTAGGATTATCTGTTCCATTTCTTTGAAAAAAATGGATGGTACTTTGATAGGAATTGCATTAAATGTGTAGATTGCTTTAGGTAGCATAGACATTTTCACAATATTTGTTCTTCCAATCCAGGAGCATGGAATATTTTTCCATTTCTTTGTGTCTTCCTCAATTTCTTTCATGAGTACTTTATAGTTTTCTGAGTATAGATTCTTAGCCTCTTTGGTTAGGTTTATTCCTAGGCATCTTATAGTTTTGGGTGCAATTGTAAATGGGATTGACTCCTTAATTTCTCTTTCTTCTGTCTTATTGTTGGTGTAGAGAAATGCAACTGATTTATGTGCATTGATTTTATATCCTGACACTTTACTGAATTCCTGTAGAAGTTCTAGCAGTTTTGGAGTAGAGTTTTTTGGGTTTTCCACATATAGTATCATATCATCTGCGAAGAGTGATAGTTTGACTTCTTCTTTGCCGATTTGGATGCCTTTAATTTCCTTTTGTTGTCTGATTGCTGAGGCTAGGACTTCTAGTACTATGTTGAATAGCAGTGGTGATAATGGACATCCCTGCCGTGTTCCTGACCTTAGCGGAAAAGCTTTCAGTTTTTCTCCATTGAGAATGATATTTGCAATGGGTTTTTCATAGATGGCTTTGATAATATTGAGGTATGTGCCCTCTATCCCTACACTTTGAAGAGTTTTGATCAGGAAGGGATGCTGTACTTTGTCAAATGCTTTTTCAGCATCTATGGAGAGTATCATATGGTTCTTGTTCTTTCTTTTATTAATGTGTTGTATCACATTGATTGATTTGCGGATGTTGAGCCAACCTTGCAGCCCTGGAATAAATCCCACTTGGTCGTGGTGAATAATCCTTTTATGTACTGTTGAATCCTACTGGCTAGTACTTTGGTGAGAATTTTTGCATCTGTGTTCATCAAGGATATTGGTCTGTAGTTCTCCTTTTTGATGGGATCCTTGTCTGGTTTTGGGATCAAGGTGATGCTGGCCTCATAAAATGAGTTTGGAAGTTTTCTTTCCATTTCTATTTTTTGGAATAGTTTCAGGAGAATAGGAATTAGTTCTTCTTTAAATGTTTGGTAGAATTCCCCTGGGAAGCCGTCTGGCCCTGGGCTTTTGTTTGTTTGGAGATTTTTGATGACTGTTTCAATCTCTTTACTGGTTATGGGTCTGTTCAGGTTTTCTATTTCTTCCTGGTTCAGTTGCGGTAGTTTATATGTCTCTAGGAATGCATCCATTTCTTCCAGATTGTCAAATTTGTTGGCATAGAGTTGCTCATAGTATGTTCTTATAATTGTCTGTATTTCTTTGGTGTTAGTTGTGATCTCTCCTCTTTCATTCATGATTTTATTTATTTGGGTCCTTTCTCTTTTCTTTTTGATAAGACTGGCCAGAGGTTTATCAATCTTATTAATTCTTTCAAAGAACCAGCTCCTAGTTTTGTTGATTTGTTCTATTGTTTTTTTGGTTTCTATTTCATTGATTTCTGCTCTGATCTTTATGATTTCTCTTCTCCTGCTGGGTTTAGGGTTTCTTTCTTGTTCTTTCTCCAGCTCCTTTAGGTGTAGGGTTAGGTTGTGTACCTGAGACCTTTCTTGTTTCTTGAGAAAGGCTTGTACCGCTATATATTTTCCTCTCAGGACTGCCTTTGCTGTGTCCCACAGATTTTGAACCGTTGTGTTTTCATTATCATTTGTTTCCACGAATTGTTTCAATTCTTCTTTAATTTTCTGGTTGACCCATTCATTCTTTAGAAGGATGCTGTTTAGGGGCGCCTGGGAGGCTCAGTGGGTTAAAGCCTCTGCCTTCGGCTCAGGTCATGATCCCAGGGTCCTGGGATCGAGCCCCACATCAGGCTCTCTGCTGAGCAGGGAGCTGTTTCCTCCTCTCTCTCTCTCTGCCTGCCTCTCTGCCTGCTTGTGATTTCTCTCTCTGTGTGTCAAATAAATAAAATCTTTAAAAAAAAAAAAAGGATGCTGTTTAGTCTCCATGTATTTGTGGATTCATTCCAAATTTCCTCTTGTGATTGAGTTCTAGTTTCAGAGCATTGTGGTTTGAAAATATGCAGGGAATGATCCCAATCTTTTGATACTGGTTGAGACCTGATTTATGACACAGGATGTGATCTATTCTGGAGAATGTTCCATGTGCACTAGAGAAGAATGTGTATTCTGTTGCTTTGGGATGGAATGTTCTGAATATATCTGTGATGTCCATCTGGTCCAGTGTGTCATTTAAGGCGTTTAGTTCCTTGTTGATCTTTTGCTTGGATGATCTGTCCATTTCAATGAGGGGACTGTTAAAGTCCCCTCCTATTATTGTATTATTGTTGTGTTTCTTTGATTTTGTTATTAATTTGTTTATAGAGTTGGCTGCTCCAATGTTAGGGGCATAGATATTTAAAATTGTTAGATCTTCTTGTTGGACAAACCCTTTGAGTATGATATAGTATCCTTCCTCATCTCTTATTATAGTCTTTGGCTTAAAATCTAATTGATCTGATATAAGGATTGCCACCCCAGCTTTCTTCTGATGTCCATTAGCATGGTAAATTGTTTTCCACCCCCTCACTTTAAATCTGTAGGTGTCTTCAGGTCTAAAATGAGTTTCTTGTAGGCAACATATAGATGGGTTTTGTTTTTTTATCCATTCTGATACCCTGTGTCTTTTGGTTGGGGCATTTAGCCCATTAACATTCAGGGTAACTATTGAGAGATATGAGTTTAGTGCCATTGTATGGCCTGTAAGATGCCTGTTACTGTATATTGTCTCTGTTCCTTTCTGATCTACTACTTTTAGGCTCTCTCTTTGCTTAGAGGACCCCTTTCAATATTTCCTGTCGAGCTGGTTTGGTGTTTGCAAATTCTTTCAGTTTTTGTTTGTCCTGGAAGCTTTTTATCTCTCCTTGTATTTTCAATGATAGCGTAGCTGGATATAGTATTCTTGGCTGCATGTTTTTCTCGTTTAGTGCTCTGAGTATATCATGCCAGTTCTTTCTGGCATACCAGGTCTCTGTGGATAAGTCTGCTGCCAATCTAATATTTTTACCATTGTATGTTACAGACTTCTTTTCCTGGGCTGCTTTCAGGATTTTCTCTTTGTCACTAAGACTTGTAAATTTTACTACTAGGTGACGGGGTGTGGACCTATTCTCGTTGATTTTGAGGGGGGTTCTCTGCACTTCCTGGATTTTGATGCTTGTTCCCTTTGCCATATTAGGGAAATTCTCTCCAATAATTCTCTCCAATATACCTTCTGCTCCCCTCTCTCTTTCTTCTTCTTCTGGAATCCCAATTATTCTAATGTTGTTTCGTCTTATGGTGTCACTTATCTCTCGAATTCTCCCCTCGCGGTCCAGTAGCTGTTTGTCCCTCTTTTGCTCAGCTTCTTTATTCTCTCTCATTTGGTCTTCTATATCACTAATTCTTTCTTCTGCCTCATTTATCCTAGCAGTGAGAGCCTCCATTTTTTATTGCACCTCATTAGAAGCTTTTTTTATTTTAACTTGGTTAGATTTTAGTTCTTTTATTTCTCCAGAAAGGGCTTTTATATCTCCCGAGAGGGTTTCTCTAATATCTTCCATGCCTTTTTCGAGCCCGGCTAGAACCTTGAGAATCGTCATTCTGAACTCTATATCTGACATATTACCAATGTCTGTATTGATTAGGTCCCTAGCCTTCGGTACTGCTTCTTGTTCCCTTTTTTGTGGTGAATTTTTCTGCCTAGTCATTTTGTCCAGATAAGAGTATATGAAGGAGCAAGTAAAATACTAAAAGTGTGGCAAAGTCCCCAGGAAAATACGCTTTAACCAAATCAGAAGAGATCCTAAATCATGCGGGGGGAGAAAGGGGATAAAAAGGGGTTCAGAAAAAAAAAAGAAAAAAATAGAAACAATTAAAAAAAGAAAATGAATAAAGAAAAAATACAAAAAAGAAATACATATATATATATATATATATATATATATATATATATATAATATATATACACACACACACACACACACACATATTAGATAAACTATTTAAAAAACATTAAAAAAGAGGGGTGCCTGGGTGGCTCAGTGGGTTAAGCTGCTGCCTTCGGCTCAGGTCATGATCCCAGATCCTGGGTTCGAGCCCCACATCGGGCTTTCTGCTCAGTAGGGAGCCTGCTTCCTCCTCTCTCTCTCTCTGCCTGCTTCTCTGCCTACTTGTGATTTCTCTCTGTCAAATAAATAAATAAAATTTAAAAAAAAACTTTAAAAAAGAAAAGGGTCAAAGTTAGAAAAAAATTTAGCAGAAGAAAAAGATAAATAAAATTTAAAAAAAATTAAATTAACTGCAAGACTAAAGAATCATGGGGAGAAAGCCATGAGTTCCGTGCTTTGGTTTTTCCTCCTCTGGAATTCCGCTGCTCTCCTTGGTATTGAACCTGCACTCCTTGGTAGGTGACCTTGGTCCTGGCTGGATTTCTTGTTGATCTTCTGGGGGAGGGGGCTGTTGTAGTGATTCTCAAGTGTCTTTGCCCCAGGCGGAATTGCCCCCCTTTACCAGGGGCCAGGCTGAATAATCAGCTTGGGTTTGCTTTCAGGAGCTTTTGTCCCCTGAATGCTTTCCATAGAGTTCCACAGGATGAGAATGAAAATGGTGGCCTCCCAGTCTCTGGCTCGGAGGAGCCAAGAGATCGGGGCCCCACCCCTCAGTGCGTCCTCAGAGAAAAGAGCCCACTCACTCCCATCTCCCTGGCCTCCGGCTGCACTCTGAGCTCACCGAGCTTGAGACCGGTTCAAGGTAACCCCAAGCTGAGAGCTCACTCCTTGGCTCTGTCTCTGTAGCCAGCTTCCCCGTTCTAATACCTGCAAGCTCTGCGACACTCAGACACCCCCGATCCTTCTGTGACCCTGCGGGACCTGAGGCCACGCTGACCCCACGTGGGCTTCATCCCAGTTAGCCTCTGGAGCGATGTCTCTCAGCAGAACAGACTTTTAAAAGTCCTGATTTTGTGCTCTGTTGCTCCATTGCTCCGCCGCTTGCCGGGAGCCGGCCCCTCCCCCCGCGGTCTATCTTCCTGTCGCTTTGAATTCACTTCTCCGCCAGTCCTACCTTTCAGAAAGTGGTTGATTTTCTGTTTCTAGAATTGCTGTTCTTCTTCTCTTTGATCTCCCATTCTTTGTGGGTGTTTGCAATCTTTAGATAAGCTATCTAGCTGATTTCCTGCTACCTGAAGTAGTCTCAGCCTGCTATTTCTCTGCCATCTTGACTCCCAATCCAATAATCAACAGATTTTGAGTGGATCTATTTCTAGACCCTGAAACAGCACATTGTAAGCTTACTGTCTCAGAAGATAGAAATAATTTGCATTAAGGAAATAAAAGGCATAAATTACCTCATAACCCAAGGAGATTCTATCTCTGCCCAGCTGTTCTGAGTTCTAGGGGTTATAATTCTGGCAGTCAGTATTGGGAGGTGAAACTGAAAGACAAGCCTGAATGGATCATGAGTGATCTTGAAGACACTCTTCCCAGAAGGAGAAAGAATAAGATGCAACCAATTTTAGCACAGGATGGATTATGGGGTGTTGGACAATGTAGTCAGAATAATTAGATTGCATTGGGTTCCAAAGAAATTAATCTTCTACCAAAAGTAACACTTAGAAAGATTGGCATTTTTTTAGACTATGAATTGTATGAGGTTTCCTTTTATAATTTGAGTGGTTGATCCCTTCTCTGTATTTTTAACTATTATTTTATGGAAACACTTTGGCCTTATTTCTATACTGAAATGGACTCAAAACCTCTTAAAATCTATACAGTAATGGATTCTGAATGATGAATTATTGTAAAACTCTTGTTTTTGCTGCTGTTGTTGTTTGTTTCTTTGTTTCAGGTAGTGGACAAAACTAAGCCAGTGAATCTAGTCTCAACAATTCTGTTGTGATTTTGTTGTTGACTTTTTGTTTTTGTTTTGTTTTAGTTTTTCCTTTAAACAACCAGAATGATTTTATCCTAGTTTCAGCAGCTTCTAAAAAATGTGGATATAGAGTACTTGGCTGGCTCAGCCAGCACTACATGCAATTTTTGATCTCAGGTTGTAAGTGTGAGCCCTACGTTGGGGGTAGAGTTTACTTAAAAAAAAAAAAAAAGATGTGGTTATAATGAGACAGAAAAAAGAAAAATTAAGGAGTGCATTTGCAACTGCACCAAAAGACATAAAATTCTTAGGAATAAACCTAACCATAGAGGCAAAGGATATCTACTCAGAAAACTAAAGAATTCTCATGAAAGAAATTAAGGAAGACACAAAGAAATGGAAAAACATTTCATGACGTGGTTGGAAGAACAAATATTATTAAAATGTCTATGCTACCTAAAGCAATATACATATTCAGTGTAATCCCTATTAGAATACCATCAACTTTTATCAGAGAGCTGGAACAAATAATCCTAAAAGTTGTATGGAACCACTAAAGACCCCAGATAGCCAAATTAATGTTGAAAAAGAAGATCAAAACTGTTGGCATCACAATTCCAGACTTCAAGTTCTATTACAAAGCTGTAATCATCAAGATAGTATGGTACTGGCACAAAAAAAGACACATAGATTAATGGTACAGAATAAAGAGCCCAGAAATGATTACCATCAACTCTATGGTCAACTGATCTTTGACAAAGCAGGAAAGCATGTCCAGTGGAAAAAAGAGAGTCTCTTCAACAAATAGTGTTGGAAAAATTGGACAGCCACATGCAGAATAATGAAACTGGACCATTTCCTTACACCATACACAAAAGTAGACTCAAAATAGATGAAAGACCTCAATGTGAGACAGGAATCCTTCAAAATCCTAGAGGAGAACATAGGAAGCAACCTCTTCGACCTTGGCTGCAGCAACTTCTTGCTAGACACGTCTCCAAAGGCAAGGGAAACAAAGGCAAAAATGAACTACTGGGACTTCATCAAGATCAAATTTTTGCACAGCAAAGGAAACTGTCAGCAAAACCAAAAGACACCGACATAATGGGAGAAGGTATTTGCAAATAACATTAACAGATAAAGGGCAAGTATCCAAAATCTATAAAGAACTTATCAAGCTCAACACCCAAAGAACAAATAGTCCAAACAAGAAATGGGCAGAAGACATGAACACACATTTCTGCAAAGAAGACATCCAAATGGCCAACAGCAATTTCATGTGAAAATGTGCTCAATATCACTCATCATCAGGGAAATACAAATCAAAACCATAATGAGATACCACCTCACACCAATCAGAATGGCTGAAATTAACAAGTCAGGAAATGACAGATGTTGGTGAGGATGTGGCAAAAGGGGAACCCTCCTACATTGTTGGCGGGAATGCAAGCTGGTGCAGCCCCTCTGGAAAGCAGTATGGAGCTTCCTCAAAAAGTTGAAAATAGGGGCGCCTGGGTGGCTCAGTGGGTTAAGCCTCTGCCTTCAGCTCAGATCATGATCTCAGGGTCCTGGGATCGAGCCCCGCATCGGGCTCTCTGCTCACCAGGGAGCCTGCTTCCTCCTCTCTCTCTGCCTGCCTCTCTGCCTGCTTGTGATCTCTCTCTGTCAAACAAATAAATAAAATCTTTAAAAAAAAAAGTTGAAAATAGAGTTACCTTATGACCCAGCAATCATACTACTGGGATTAACCCCAAAGATACAAAAAAGGGGCACCCGCACCCCAGTGTTCATAGCAGCAATGTCCACAATAGCTGAACTATGGAAAGAGCCCAGATGTCCATCAACAGATGAATGGATAAAGAAGTGTGTATGTATGTATGTATGTGTATATGATGGACTATTAGCCATCAAAAAGAATGAAATCTTGCCATTTGCAACCAAGTGGATGGAACCAGAGGGTATTGTGCTAAGTGAAATAAGTCAATCAGAGAAAGATAATTATCATATGATCTCACTGATGAATGGAATTGAAGAAACAAGGCAGAGGGTCATAAGGGAAGAGAGAAAAAACTAAAACAAGATGAAACCAGAGAGGGAGACAAACCCTAAGAGAGTCTAAATCATAGGAAGAAACAAGGTTGCAGGAGGGGAGTGGAGAAATGGGGTAACTGGGTGATTGATGTTAAGGAAGGTGCATGATGTAATGAGTACTGAATATTATATAAGACTGATGAATCAGGCCTCTGAAACCAATAATACATTACATGTTAGTTAATTGAATTTAAATTAAAAATGTTTTAAAATATGGGGAAAAAAGTAGTTATAGGAGGGCAATACAGGCCTACCTCAAGAAGCAAGCAAGATCTCAAATAAAACCACCCAAACTTATACCTAAAGGAGGTTGACAAAGATCAACAAATGAAGCCTAAAGCCAACAAAAGAAGGGAAATAATAAAGATTAGAGCAGAAGTAAATGATATAGAAAAAACTAGTAGAACAGATCAATGAAGCTAGGAGCTAGTTCTTTGAATGAATTAATAAAATTGATAAAAACTTAGCCAGAGTTATCAAAAAGAAAAGAGAAAGACCCAAATAAATAAAAATCACAAATGAATGAGGAGAGATCACAACTAACACCACAGAAATTATAATACTGTGAAAAATTATAAGCCAACAAATCAGACCATCTGGAAGAAATGGATAAATTCCTAGAAATGTATAAACTACCAAAACTGAAACAGGAACAAATAGAAAACTTCAACAGACTAATAACCAGCAAAGAAATTGAGTCAGTAATAAAAAATTTCCCAACAAACAAAAGTCTAGAGCCAGATGGCTTCACAGAGGAATTCTACCAAACATTTAAAGAAGAGTTAATACCTATTCTTCTGGAACAATTCCAAAAAATAGAAATGGAAGGAAAACTTCCAAATTTATTTTGAGGCCAGCATTACCTTGATTCCAAAACCAGACAAAGTCTCCACAAAAAAAAAACTAATGGCCTATATGCCTGATAAACAGAAATGCAAAAATCATCAACAAAATACTCCCAAACCAAGTACAATAGTACATTAAAAGAATCACTGACTACTATCAAATGGGATTTACTCCTAGCCTACAAGGATAGTTCAATATTCACAAATCAATCAACATGACACACCATATTAATAAAAGAAAGGATAAGAACCATATGATCCTCTCAATTGATGCAGAAAAAGCATCTGACAAAGAACAACATCCATTCATGGTAAGAACTCTTAATAAAGTAGGAATAGAGGGAACATACCTCAACATAATAAAGGCCATATACAAAAAACCCACAGCTAATATCCTCAATGGGGAAAACTGAGAGATTTTCCTTGACAATCAAGAACAAGACAGCGATGTCCACTCTCACCACTGTTGTTCAACATAGTACTAAAAGTCCTAGCCTCAGCAATCACACAACTAAATGAAATAAAAAGCATCCAAATCAGCAAAGAAGACTAACTGTCCCACTTCACAGATGATGTGATACTCTATGCAGAAAACCCAAGACTCTACCCAAAAACTGCTAGAACTCATAAAGGAATTCAGCAAAATGGCAGGACATAAAATCAATGCACAGAAGTCAGCTGCATTTCTATATACGAACAATGAGACAGAAGAAAGGGAAATAAGGAACTGATCCCATTTACAACTGCACCAAAAACCATAAGATACCTGGGAATAAACCTAACCAAAGAGGTAAAGGATCTGTACTCTGAAAACTATAAAATACTGATGAAAGATGTTGAGGAAGACATAAAGAATTAGAAAAACATTTGCCGGCTCATGGATTGGAAGAATAAATACTGTTAAGATCTCAATACTGCCCAAAGCAATCTACACATTCAATGCAAATCCTATCAAAATACTGCCAACATTTTTCACAGAGTTGGAACAAATAATTCTAAAATTTGTATGGAACTACAAAAGATCCCAAATAGCCAAAGCAATCTTGAAAAAGAAAAAGCTAGAGGCATCACAAATCTGGACTTCAAGTTATATTACAAAGCTGTAATGATTAAGATGGTATGAAACTGGCACACAAAAAAAACACATAGATCAATGGAACAGAAGAGAAAACCCAGAAATGGACCCTGAACTCTATGGTCAACTAATCTTCAACAAAGTAGGAAAGAATAAACAATGGAAAAAGGATAGTCTCTTCAATAAATGGTGTTAGCAAAATTGGACAGCCACATGCAGAAGAATGAAACTGAATCACTTCATTACACCACACACAAAAATAGGCTCAAAATGGGTGAAAGACCTAAATGTGAGACAGGAATCCATCAAAATCCTAGAGGAAAACACAGACAGCAGCTCTTTCACCTCTGCAGTAGCAACTTCTTGCTAGACTTATCTCCTGAAGCAAGGGAAACAAAAGCAGAAATAAACTACTGGAACTTCATCAAGATAAGGCTCTGCACAGCAAAAGAAACAATCAACAAAACTAAAAGGAAACCTTCAGAATGGAAGAAAATATTTGCAAATGACATATCTGATAAAGGGTTAGTATCCAAAACCTATAAAGAACTTACCAAACTCAACAACCAAAAACCAAATAATCCAGAAAAGAAATGGGCAGAATACATGAATAGACATTCTTCCAAAGAAGACATACAAATGGCTAAGACACATGGAAAGATTCTCAAGATAAGTTTTCATCATAGAAAGACAAATTAAAATGAAATGAGGTATCACCTCATACCAGTTAGAATAGCTAAAGTTAACACACAAGAAGCAGTAAGTGTTGCTGAGGATATGGAAAAAGTGAAAATCTCTTTCACTCTTGGTGGGAATACAAACTGGTGCAGCCACTCTGGAGAACAGTATGGAGGTTCCTCAAAAAGTTAAAAATAGAGTTATCCTATGTCCCAGCAATTAAACTACTAGGTATTTACCCAAAGTATATGAAGATACTGATTCAAAGGGGTACATGCACCCCAATGTTTATGGCAGCATTATCAATGATAGCCAAATTATGGAAAGAGCCCAAATGTCCATCACCTGAAGAATGGAAAAAGAAGAGTTGTGTATATATATGTGTATATATACACACAAAATATAATATTACTCAGCCATAAAAAAAGAATGAAATCTTGCCATTTTCAATAATGTAGTTGGAGCTAGAAAGGATTATGCTATGTGAAACAGTCAGAGAAAGACAAATTCCACATGATTTCACTCTTACATGAAATGTAACAAAACAGATGAACCTAGAGGGGGAAAAAAAGAGGCAAACCGTAAAACAGACTCTTAACTATAGAGAACAAGTTTAGAGTTATTGGAGGGGAGGTGGGCAGGGGGATGAGTTAAATGGGTGGTGGTTATTAGGGAAGGCACTTGTGATAAGCACTAGGTATTTTATGTAAATGATGAATCATTAAATTCTACACCTGAAACAAAATTGCGCTGTATGCTAACTGGAATTTATTTTTTATTTGGTATTTTTTTTAATTTGACAGAGAGACACAGCGAGAGAGGGAACACAAGCAGGGGGAGTGGGAGAGGGAGAAGCAGGCTCCCTGCTGAGCAGGGAGAAGCAGGCTCCCTGCTGAGCAGGGAGCCCGATGTGTGGCTCCATCCCAGGACCCTGGGATCACGACCTGAGCTGAAGGCAGATGCTTAAGGACTAAGCTAACTAACTGGAATTTAAATAAAAACTTGAAAAAGAAAAAAAAATGAATGACAGAGGAGGAAATGGTTTTGAACTTTATGTAAGCAAATTAATAGTACATACAGAGTGTCCACTAAAAAAACAAAACAAAACAAAAAAGAACTTCTAAGAGAAATAGACACAACCACAATTATAGTTGGAGTTGTCAGCACCCTCTTTCAATAACTAATAGAACAAATAGACAAAAAAAATACAATAAAAATATAGAAGACTTAAAGAGCCTGGATGGCTCAGTCAGTTAAACGTCTGACTTGATTTTGGCTCTAAGTCATGATTTCAGGGTCATCAATTGAGCCCCACAGTGGGTTCTGAGCTCAGCAGAAAGTCTGCTTGAGAATCTCTCTCCCTGTCCTTCTGCCCCTCCCCCCATTCATACTCTCTTGCTCTCTCTCCCTAAAATAAATAGATGGGGGCTCCTGATTGGCTCAGTTGGTTAAGTGACCCACTGTTGATTTCAGCTCAGGTCATGGTCTTGGGGTCGTGGGATTGAGTCCCTCATAGGGCTCTGTGCTCATGCACTCTCTTCTCTACTTCCCTCTCTAAACTAAATAAACAAATCTTTTTAAAAAAATTAAACAAATAAATAAATCTTAAAGGAACTAAAAGGACTCAAGAATATTATCAATCAGGGGCGCCTGGGTGGCTCAGTGGGTTAAAGCTTCTGCCTTCGGCTCAGGTCATGATCCCAGAGTCCTGGAATCGAGCCCCGCATCGGGCTCTCTGCTCTGCAGGGAGCCTGCTTCCTCCTCTCTCTCTGCCTGCCTGCATCTCTGCCTACTTGTGATCTCTGTCTGTCAAATAAATAAATAAAATCTTTAAAAAAAAAAAAGAATATTATCAATCAACTTGAACTGACTGACATTCATGGAAAACTCCATCCAAAAACAGTAAAATATATATTGTTGTCAAGCATACATGGAATATTTCCAAGAAGGATCATATTCTGGGCCATAAAAACAAGAGTCAATAGACTGCAAAGGATCCATATCAGACGACATACATCCTTGACCACAATGGAATTAAATTAGAGATCTGTAACAGAATTACATCTGGAAAATTCCCAAATATTGAAGACTAAATAACACACTTCTAAATAACCCATGTCAAAAAAGAAATTAAAAAGGAAATTAGAAGGTATTTTAACTTTTTTGAATAAAAAACACAACATATCAAAAACTTAAATATAGGGGCACCTGGGTGGCTCAGTCAGTTAAGCGTCTGCCTTCGCCTCAGGTCATGATCCCAGGGATCTGGGATAGAGCCCCACATCAGACTCTCTGCTCAGTAGGGAGTCTGCTTCTTCCTCTCCCCCTGCTTGTGCTCTCTTTCACTTTCTCAGTCCCTCTCAAATAAATAAAATCTTTTTTAAAAATTGTGAAATATAGGGGCACCTGGGTGGCTCAGTGGGTTAAGCCTCTGCCTTCAGCTCAGGTCATGATCTCAGGGTCCTGGGATTGAGCCCCGAATCAGGCTCTCTGCTCAGCGGGAAGCCTGCTTCCCCCTCTCTCTCTTCCTGGCTCTCTTTAAAAAAAAAAATTGTGAAATATAGCTAAAGCATTACTCAGAGGGAAATTTATCACACTAACTGACCATATTAGGAAAGAAAAAAGATCTCGAATTGACCACCTCAGCTTCTACCTTCAGAACCCTGAGAAAGAAGAGAAAATTGAGCACAGAGTAAGTAGAAGAAAGAAAAAGAGAGAGAAAAATAAACCATAAAACAGCATAAAACTGACTCTTAACTATAGAGAACTGAGGATTACTGTAGGGGAGGTTGATAGGGGATGGGTTAAATGGTGATGGGGATTAAGGAATGCACTGGTGATGAGCACCAGGTGTTGAATAGAAGTGCTGAATCATTATATTGCACATCTGAAACTAATATTACACTGTACATTAACAAATGGAATTGAAATAAAAACTTGGAAGAAAACAAGCAAACAAATAAATACTCGCTCAAAAAAAAAAAAAGACTGATAAAAGCAGAAATCCATGAAGTGGAGAAAAAGGAAAAAAGACAAAATCAATTAAATCAAAAATTGGTTTCTTTTTTTTCTTTTTTAAAGACTTTATTTATTTATTTATCTGACAGAAAGAGAGGGAGATCACAGTAGGCAGAGAGGCAGAAAGAGAGAGAAGAGGAGGAAGCAGGCCCTCCACTGAGCAGACAGCCTGATGTGGGGCTCGATCCCAGGACCCTGAGATCATGACCCGAGCTGAAGGCAGAGGCTTAACCCACTGAACCACCCAGGCACCCCTCAAAAATTGGTCTCTTGAAAACACCAAAAAAATTGATAACCTCTAGTCAGAATGACTAAGAAAAAAAAGAGGGAACATTCAATTACCAACATCAAGAATAAGAGAGGTATATCACTGCAGACTGTACAAATATAAAAGGATAGTAAAGAGGTCATTATGAAAAATGTAATGTCAATAAATTCAACAAGTTGGGTGAAGTGACAAATTCTTTGAAAGACACCTACCAAACCAAAGCTCATTCAACAAGAAACAGGTAATCTGAATAGTATCATATCTGTTAATAAGTTGAATTTATAGTCAAAAACCTTCCTAGAAAGAAAATCTCAAGTTGTAATGGCTTCATTTGTGAATTTTACCAAACATTTAAGGTAGAAATAATACCAGTTCCACACAAACTGTAGTAGGAAGTTAAAGAGGAGGGAATACTTTGAAACTCATGTTACAAACATAACTAATTTTGTTCCAGACATCAGTTGTTTTTGGCTTCTTCTTACTTATATATTGAATTGTATGTATGTATGTGTGTGTGTGTGTGTATATACATATATATATACATATATATATATACTTCTTACATGTACATTTTTGCTACTTCTTACAGGTATATAAGGTATTTCAATTATTTAAGAAAACTTCTAGTTCTGTGCCTATCCAACAGCCAAAGCTTTTCCATCCATTGGATGGTGTTTTATTATAAATGAACCTCAAGAGTGTTATCTCTACAATAAGGAAACACTTCTGAAACAGATTAGTTAGATTTCAATGGATTTCCAGAGTAACCAAATTTCAAATCAAACTCTACTTATGTATAAAACTCTTTTCCTTTTTAGCATATGAGCAAAAATATGCATGTATTTCATTAAAGTAAATATTTTTCAATTCATCTTAAAGAGAAGAATAAAAACCACCTATCACTTTCTTCATAGGATGTGCCCATAAGCACTATTTAATTTTGAAAAATATCCAAAGACATTGTTTCATCTTAAAGTTTAACCATATTTGAAGGCTAATCAAACTTCACATAATATTCACTTTTAAGAAGCACCCATAATCTTTGGATCTAACATAATTTTTATCTAGTTATTTATGAAGCAAATACTATAGTCTAAGTTTTAAAAAGATTACAAACATTTTAAGTAAATATTTGATTAATGAAAATATGCCAATTCCTCAACTAGGAAACTTTTTTTTTTTTTTCCTGTAACATAAGAATAGGAAATTCGGGGAAAAAAAGTTTCCTTTAAAAGGCATAAAAATGGGGCGCCTGGGTGGCTCAGTGGGTTAAGCCGCTGCCTTCGGCTCAGGTCATGATCTCAGGGTCCTGGGATGGAGCCCCACATCAGGCTCCCTGCTCAGCAGGGAGCCTGCTTCCCTTCCTCTCTCTCTGCCTGCCTCTCTGCCTACTTGTGATCTCTGTCTGTCAAATAAATAAATAAAATCTTTTAAAAAATAAATAAATAAATAAATAAATAAATAAATAAAAATGCTCTAGATATTAATAATGAAATACTCTTCCAAAATATTTTTATATATTCCAAATGTTATTTCACATTAAGACAAATTATATCATATAAATTATAATAATATAATACATATATACTTACTGTGTCTTGCTTTGGAATTTGGACTAAAACAGAAAGAAGTTGCTCTGTATCAAGAAATCTTGATATAACTGAAACAAATAAAAAACGTGCATTTAAATTGTGTTACAGTTCAAAATATAAACTATGTAAAATATTATCCTCAAATAATAAAACAGAACAGTTCTACCTACAAACTTTCATCTGTTTTAATAGTCTTTATCTATCTTATATATGTCAGGAATAAAACAGTAAATTATAATGGTCTTTTCTTAATTTTATTAGTTATAAGCTGTCTTCAAATATCTGACACTGTTGATCATCCTTTCCTTCTAAAAACTATACTTCTCTGGCCTTTAGATGTTATTATAATTTTCTTCCTACCTTTTTGATTTGTAACTTTTCTTCATGATACTTAAGATTAGTTTAAAAACCCAGTTCAACCACTAACCAGGTAACCTACCAGAATTTACCTATCTTCTCTGAACTTTGGCTGTGTTCATTTTTTAAATGTGGATAGTAACCTCTACCTCCTAGGGTTATTGTGAGGAATAAGTTGGATAATATGTGTAAAGTACCTGGCACACACTAGAGCTCAAAACTGTTCTATTGTTCTTCTCAACTTATTTTCTAGCTTAAAGTATTCTATAAAAACAAATTCATAGATAACTGTAATCTACCCCTTTTAAATATCTCAATTTTTTTCTAACCTTGCCATTTAACAGAACTTTTAAGGATGAACTCATTTCCTCATACTTAAAATACAGTAAGCTATACTAATTTTCTCTTAATAACTCATTACTATTATCATCACTGAAATGTATGACCTTAAAGTTTTATATAGACTTAACTGATACTTCCACAAAATGGATCCAATCTCCTACCTTTTTTTGGTTTTTGTTTTTGTTTTTTGTTTTTCAACCTGCTACTTTTAAAAAATCCAAAAAGACAAAAATTTTATGTCACTTTCTTCCTGTTCAAATGCCAAGTATCTTGTGGTATTTTTCAGTTTGCCTACCTCTAGAACTCTGTCCTTTTCTAAGTTGCTGCTTCTACAGTAATTAGCTATGTTAAAGAATGTTTAAAAAATCACAGTAAATAGACTGAGTATACTAATATTATACTGTTCAGTAAGACATAATACTATTATGATATTTTACATGTGATTCCACTAACCACACTCTCTTAAGCCCTCATATAGATTGGCCTCTCTCTTTTTTGGTCTGTTCTTCTTCACTTCCCTAAGTCTATCATAACAACCAGAATAATGTTTCTAAAATAAGTGTCTGATCATATTATTCTCCTGATTTAATATCATCAGCTCCCTATTGCATACAGGATAAAATCCCAAATTTCTTACCATTATATAAAAGCCCTTCACAAGCTAGCCCCAATCCTCATTTTCTGCCAGGCTTCAAGTCATAAGTAACTATTGGCCATGACTTGAATACAATAAGCTCTTTCATATCAATATTAAATACAATGGCAAAAGCTTATGTTAAGTCTATCTTCCCCACCTTCCCAGAAAAAAAATGTTCCCTAGAAAGTAATGACTGCTCAAGATCACAGCCAATGGCACCATATCAGATATTTATCCCAGCCACTACATCCAAAAAAACATTGTTGTTGTCCTATATGCATCAGCATACCTTGCACAGGCAGGTTCCCTTTGTTTTGAATATCATTTCTAGGATTCTCCTATTGTCAAAATCCTACCCATTCTCTATTATAGAACTGAAATATTATCAGGGCACACAGCTGGCTCAGTCAGAAGAACACGTGACTCTTTGATCTTGGGGTCACAAGTTCAAGCCCCACATTGAGTGTAGAGATTACATAAATAATAAATAAATGCTAAAAAAAAAAAGAACTGAAAGATTATTTATGGATCCTGTATTCTGCTTTTTTCCCAGTTCACTTCCTAGTGTTCCCATAAAATACTCAATTATTATTGCATTGATAGCACTGTATCATAATTATTTATTTAGAATTCTGTTCTCTAACACGAGTGTAAGATCCTTGAGGACAGACGCTTATAGCTTAATCTTCCTCATCTTTTTGTCACTAATACCTATAGAATGCCTACAATAAAGTCAGTACTAGGTTGTTGAGGTTTTTTGTTGTTATTGTTGTTAAAGATTTATTTATTCCAGAGAGACAGAATGCATAGAAGCAGGGGAAAAGGCAGAGGGAGAGGGTGAGAGAGAGAAGCAGACTCCCCGCTGAGCATCAAGCCCAACATGGGGCTCCATCTCACAACCCATGAGATCATGACCTGAGCCAAAACTAAGAGTCAGACGCTTAAACTGACTGACCCACCCAGGTGCCCCTAGGTCGTTGTTTTAATGAGATTTGGATTCTCCTATTTTAATAAGCTATAAAAATTATGCTCCCACCTTGCTCTGCTCCCCTACTTCATTACATGTTGAGATAAATTATAAACTCTCAAGATATAGAAAACATAGAAGTGTTTAACATTTGTAGATGCAAATTTAAAACTGTCAGTTAAAAGAAATTATAAAATATATCAAAATTAAAGTTTCAAAGAAAATTCAAGTTTTTCATTAATATCACACCCTATAAAACATAACGCTGGGAACAATAAAATACAAATTTCAAGAGGTTCAACAACAAATCAATAGTTTAACAAATATGAATACCTGTTATATCCTAGCCTTGTACAGGAATCCTCCAACAAAGCATGCACTTACAATCCAGTAAGATAAGTGGCATAACAAGGCACTACGGGAAACATGTAGAAAAGATACCTAACACAAACCTGGGGAGTCAGAGAGGCTTCTCACATGAGTGACATCTAAGCTGGAATGGTAAAGGATGAACTGTCGTTAGTTAAGGAGTGCCTGGGAGGAGGTGTCACAGGGAAGGAAGAAGAAAGAGTCTAGGCAAATGTACAGACTACAAAGACTAAAAAACATGAGGGAATCTGCTCAAGTAACTGAAAGAAGTTTAATTCTATTAAAAGGTAGAATGGAAAGTGAGGAGTAGCAAGACATGCTGTGGGAGATGACAAGGAAAGAGTCATATAGAAGAGTCTGGATTTTATCCTAAAAGTAATGAGAAGAGATTGAAGAATTTTACGCAAGTGTGTATGTCGTAGCCCCCAAAGATATCTACGTCCTAATTCCTGGAATGTGCAAATATGTTACCTGATAAAAGAAACTTTGAAGATGGAATTTAGTTAAGCATCTTGAAATGGAGAGATTATTCTGGATTATTTGTCGGTTCCCTAAGTAATCACAAGAGTCCTTTGAAGAGGGTTGTAGGAGGATCAGTGACAAAAGAGAGGATACAAGGACAAAAGCAGAGGTCAGAAAGTAGAAAAGATACTATGCTGCTGGCTTTGAAGATGGAGAAAGGCCCATGAGCCATCTACTGATCTGCACAGACTCTAGAAACTGGAAAAGGCAAGAAATAGATTTGTCCATAGAGCCTCCAGAAGGAATGTGGACTGCTAACATACTGATTTTTCCCAATAAAACTGATTTCTGACTTCCAGAACCTAAGATAATAAATTCATGGTGTTTTAAACCACTAAATTTGTGGTAATTTGTTATATTAACAGTAAGAAATAAATACAGAGTGATATTCTCAGAATTATATTTTCAAAAGATCATTCAGGCTCCAGTATAGAGAAGACACCATAAAAAGAAAGATTGGAGGAGGGAGATCAAATAGGAAGTTGTTGCAATAATTCAAAATATAGATAAATTTTTCCCAGCCCAGCAGCACTGGGGATAAAAGCAATGCATTCAAAGAGATATACATATAGTCTCACTTACTTGTGGAGCAGAAGGAATAACATGGAGGACACTGGGAGATGGAACGGAGAAGTGAGTTGGAGGAAATTGGAGGGGGAGACAAACCATGAGAGACTGTGGACTCTGAGGAAAAAACTGAGGATTTTGGAGGGGAGGGGGGTGGGGGGTTGGGTGAGCCTGGTGGTTAAAGAGGGCAAGTATTGCATGGAGCATTGGGTGTGGTGCATAAATAACAGATGCTGGAACACTGAAAAGAAATAAAATAAAATGGAGGAAAAAAGAGATATACAGAAAGAACTTTGCAGAATTTGATGACTGATTTCAGGGAAGAGAAGTGTTAAGAATGACTTCCGGGGGGGGTTGTGGGTAGCTCAGTTGGTTTAGTGCCTGCCTTTGGCTCAGGTCATGATCTCAGGGTCCTAGAATTGAACCCTAAGTTGGGCTCCCTGCTCATCTGGGAGCGTGATTCTCCCTTTCCTTCCACCTGCCATTCCCCCTGCTTGTGCCATCTCTGTCAAATAAATAAAACCTTTTTTAAAAATTAAAAAAAAAAAAAGAATGACTTCCAGGTATGTGGCTTGATAAAGAGGCTGGATGTAGAGCTCTTCACTGAAATCAGAAAGACTGACTCAGAAGGGAAGATAGTACAGTTTGGGTACACTGAATTTAAAATGATAGAGGAACATCTAACAAGTGCTCAGTAGGCAATAAGACAGATGGGGCTAAAGGTCTGTAGAAATACGTGGGTATGAGATACAGATTAGGAAGTCATGAATATGTGAGTGATAATTATAAAGCCAGGAAGGTAAGTCATATTTGAATACACAGGGTAAAAAAACAATCTAAGACGAATCTTTGAAGAGGCTTAGCATTTAGGGAATAAGCAAAGGAAAAGAAATCTATAAGGAAGATGCAGGGGGAAAAGAAAAGGCTCATAAGTCTTTCCCTTTTCCATTTGAAAGAAAGGACTCCAATGTTTTTACTCTGTTACCTGATCAATGACAGAGCTTTCTGAGGAAGTTCCAAGACAGTAAGTATACAGTCCTGAGGTCTATTTGGAAATCCCTATAGATAACAGTTTGAGGGAGATAACCAGTTGGTTCTGACTGGATAGTAACATAAAAAAATTTTTTTAGGGGTGCCTGGGTGGCTCAGTGGGTTAAGCCTCTGCCTTCAGCTCAGGTCATGATCCCAGGGTCCTGGGATCGAGCCCCACATCGGGCTCTCTGCTCCGCAGGGAGCCTGCCTCCACCTCTCTCTCTCTGCCTGCCTCTCTGCCTGCTTGTGATCTCTGTCTGTCAAATAAATAAATAAAATCTTAAAAAAAAAATTTTTTTTATTATGTTCAATTAGCCAACATTGAACTAATAAAATTGTTAATTGAACAATTTTATTAGTTCAATGTTGGCTAATTGAACATAATAAAAAAAAATTTTTTTTAAGATTTTATTTATTTATTTGACAGAGAGAGATCACAAGCAGGCAGAGAGGCAGGCAGAGAGAGAGGGGGAAGCAGGCTCCCTGCTGAGCAGAGACCCCCCCGATGTGGGGCTCGATCCCAGGACTCTGGGATCATGACCTGAGCCGAAAGCAAAGGCCTTAACCCATTGAGCCACCCAGGCGCCCCACCTCATTAGTTTTTGATGTAACGTTCAACAGTTTGTTAGCTGTATATAACACTCACTGCTCATCACAACACGTGCCCTCTTTAATAACCATCACCCTGTTACCCTATTCCTCCAACCCCCCTCCCTTCTGTAATCCTTAGTTTGTTTCCCAGAGTCCAGAGTTTCTCATGGTTTGTCTCCCTCTCTGATTTCTTCCCAGTTTTCCCTCCCTTTCCCTATGGTCCCCTGTGCTATTCCTTATGTTCCACATATGAGTAAAACCATATGATAATTGTCTTTCTCTGCTTAGAGATAATATCCTCCAGTTCCATCCATGTAAACGTAAATGGTAAGTATTCATCCTTTCTGATGGCTTAATAATGTTCTATTGTATATATGAACCACATCTTTATTCATTCATCTGTTGAAGGACATCTCGGCTCCTTCCACAGTTAGGCTATTGTGGACACTGCTGCTGTGGACATTGAGGTGCACGTGCCCCTTCTTTTCACTACATCTGTATCTTTGGGGTAAATACCTAGTAATCCAATTGTTGGGTCATATGGTAGCTCTACTGTTAACATCTTGAGGAACCTCCACACTGTTTTCCCAGAGTGGCTATACCAGCTTGCATTCTCACTAAGAGTGTAAGATGGTTCCCCTTTCTCCACATCCTCGCTAATATTTGTTGTTTCCTGTCATGTAAACTTTTTTTTTTAAAATGAGTTTCAGAGCTAAAAAAGAAGGAAACTCCAAAGAATTAGAAAGAAAATCAGGAGACTGTATAATTGCAAAAACAAAAAAAGGCAGTAATTCAATAAAGAGAGATATTTAACAGTATCATGTAAGTTGGAGCTCAAATAAGAGAACTAATGTGTGTCCATTAAATTTAACAATGAATATTTAGGTGACTGTCTTAGGCTAAGTTCTTCAGAAGGAGATCCTGACATGAGGATTGATGTGCAAGTGATTTATCAAGAATGTGCTTCCAGGGGTATCTGGGTGGCTCAGTCGGTTGAATGTCCAACTCTTAATCTCAGCTCAGGTCTTGATCTCAGGGTCATAAGTTCAAGTGAAAAAAGGGGAAAAAAAGAATGTGTTTCCAAATTTAAGAAACAAAATAGATGAACATATGGGAAGGGGGAGAAAAGAGAGAGGGAAACCAATACTAAGAGATTCTTTTTAAGATTTTATTAATTTATTTATCTGAGAGAGAGAGAGAATGAGAGAGAGCACGCATACAGGCATGGGGTGGGGAGCAGCAGAGGGAGAGGGAGAAGCAAGGAGTGATGAGCAGGGAGCATGACCCAGGGCTCTATCCCAGGACCCTGAGATCATGACCTGAGCCAAGAAAGACATTTAACTGACTGACCCACCCAGGCACCCAAGAGATTCTTAATGACAGAGAAAAACTGAAGGTTGATAGAGAGAGGTGGGGGGCGGGGAATGGTCTAGATGAGCGATGGGTATTAAAGAGGGCACTTGTGATGAGTACTGGGTATTGTATGTAAGTGATGAATCACTGAATTCTACTTCTGAAATCAATATTGCACTGTACGTTAACTAAAATTTAAATATATTTTTTTAAATGCTTCCAAGAGAAAACGGGAGAAGAGAGAAGGATGTGGAAGGGAAAAAAAAGTCAAGCAGAAGTATAATTTCAGGCAAAGTCCTATTGAAGGTAACTTCAACTGATCCTATAGAAGAATTCTGGAGTTAAGGGCTGCAAGACTCTTCTGGCATGCTTCTTGAAAGCAAAATACTAATAGTCTGGGGGCAGATTCCAAAGAGACTCCAAGTGTGGGCCAGGAGAAGCAAAAGCCACACAGAGCAAGAAAAGGGGTACACATAAAGGTAAAAAGACAAGAGGACCTTGACAAAGAACCAATAACATTTGCTACAGTAACCTTTACTAGAGAAATCTCACACAGTGAGCACAGAAACAGTACATTGAAATATTGTGAAAAGAAGATAGTGACTGCAGAAAATCTGTCTTTCGACAAGTTTACCTATGAATTGGGAGAACAGAGAAATAAGGTGGTAGCTGGAGAAGGTAAAGTCCAATGAGTTTTTTTTGTTTGTTTGTTTTTTACAAAGATAGGAAAGACAGGAGGAAGAGAGGAAAAATATTAAAGATATGGGAGAAAAATGAGTACAAAGACAGTATCCAGAACATAGGTAGAGCAATTAACTACAGGCAGGAGAAGGGCAACTGCATATTTGGTCACAGAAAGTTTAAAAAGCTGATTATTGTTGGAGTTTGACTGACATTACGTAATTAAATAACTTCATATTTTAGGCACTTATGTATTACATGGAATGCCAGGTTTAGGTCAGCCAAAAAGATGTTACTATGAACAAGAAAAGGAATAGAGTTAAAAATGTCTTCTTTGTGGGGTGCCTGGCTGGCTTAGTCCTCCAGAGGTGCATGCAACTCTTGATTTCAGGGTTGTGAGTTTGAGCCCCATGCTCAGTGTAGAGATTACTAGAAAATAAATTTTTTTAAAAAATGGCTTCTTTGTAGCTTGCTCAATGCCTCCTAGATTTTCATGTACCAGAACACCAAGTGGAATGGCTGGGAGAATAGAGGTATGAAAGATAGATCAAACTGCTAGGAACCAGGAATTGAACTAGGAGCAGTGCGTATCTACTGTCCTTCTACCTACAGATTTAAGAAGAGAGTTGTATTGCCATGCAAGTGAACAAATAGCCAGGTGCCAAAGACGATTCTCTTACGTGATGTTATGGGGGTTGAACTGTGTCCCCCAAAAAGATATTTTGAAGTACTAAGTCCTGGTATCTAAAAGTGATCTTTTTTGGAAATTTAGATCTTCGCAGATGTAATCAAGTTAAGATAATGTTATTAGGCTGACCCTTAATCCAATATGACTAGTATTCTTATAAAAAGACAACGTATTTTTTAATAATTTGTATTCATAAAATTAGGTGATATTCATTTACCTGATTGAAGTCCAAAAAAGAGTTCCTCATCTTGAAGTAGTTCTTGAACACAATCTAATCTCATGTTAATGGTTTCAATATCAACTAGAGGTTCTAATATATTAGAACGAAGTCTTCTACTTCCTCCAGGAGTCTTAGTATAATTTAGAACACCAAAGAGTGTGTGATTATTCCTTTGAAAACACAAATAAGGAAAATTTCATCAAGTATAAAAAATAAAATCCAAAGAAGTTACCATTTAACTTTAAAAAAAAAGATTTTATTTATTTATTTGACAGAAATCACGAGAGAGAGAGAGAGGGAAGCAGGCTCCCTGCTGAGCAGAGAGCCCCATGTGGCCTCGATCCCAGGACCCTGACATCATAACTTGAACCAAAGGCAGAGGCTTAACCCACTAAGCCACCCAGGCACCCCAACCATTTAACTTTCTAAATAATCCTTCAATCTCCAGTAGTGATTCTCAAACATTATAATGTGCATACAAATCACACAGGGAATTCTAAGTCTGAGATGAGGCCAAAGAATATATATTTCAAATAAGCTCCCAAGTATGCTATCAATGGATAATGCTTTAATTAAAAAAGGGTAGACAGTATCTTTTTGTATTAAGTGATTTTTTTCATAGATCAGCTAGAATATTCAGACTAATATAAAATGTTGTAGTCCATGGCATTCCATCAATAATAGCAAGATATCAGTAATGTATCCTTTATAAGGGCAAAGAGCTTTCACACTGAAAAAATAGGTATTTAATATAGTCACTTTGTTCTAATTGAAGAAGTTAGAGAATTACAAACAAAAAGAAAGAAAATAATTTCAGGTACAGAAAATGTTAAACAAACAAACAGAACAGGACTGCATAGAGAATGGCCAGGAGGGTTCTTTAGTTAAGCTGGTTGAGAGAGACCTATATGTACATTTGGTAGTTGAATTCAAAAGGTATCCATGCAAAGATGATGATGGGATGCAAGTGATGTTGACAATGTTGAAAGTAGGTAACATATTGAACACTAAGTATGTGCCAGGCAATATTCCAGGCACTTTACATTTATTAATTTATTTAATTCTAATAACCACAGTGTGAAGTTGATGTTATATTTAACCACATTTTATAAGGAACTGAAGTGCAAAGAAATTAACTCGTCCAAGGTTTCCTAATAGTTAAATAACAAGAAAAGAGTTAGTAGTTAAAAGGGGCCAAATAGGGGCACCTGGGTGGCTCAGTGAGTTAAGCCTCTGCCTTCGGTTCAGGTCATGATCTCAGGGTCCTGGGATGGAGCCCCGCATCAGGCTCTCTGCTCAGCAGGGAGCCTGCCTCCCCCTCTCTCTTTGCCTGCCTCTCTGCCTACTTGTGATTTCTCTATCAAATAAATAAATAAAATTTTTTTAAAAGAGGGGGGCAAGTAGAACAGTAATTTAAGCCCAGGAAGGCTTTTTGGATCTAGAACCAGAAAGAAGATCAAGGTCGGTGGAACTTTGCAAGTGAAAGGAAATGGAGGAAGATGAAGAAGCTGATAGAGGCCTGGACACAGAAGTTCTTATAGGGCATGGTAAAGAGTCTGGACTCTATTCTACATGTAATGGAGCCACTGGAAGATTTTCAGCCACAGAGTTCCAACATCTGATTTCTAGTTTAAAAGGATCACAGTCTGCCCACTGGATCAAGAAAAGACTAAGTGTAGGAGGGTAAAAAGAAGGCAGAGAAACAAGTTAGGGGCTATTATAGTAGTCCAGGCTAAAATGATGGACGCAATGGTTAGGGTTGTAGCCTTGGAAATGTAAGATGTGATCCAGAATTAGTATGTATTCCAAAGGTTGAGCCAAGGGGATTTACTAGTGGACTGAATATGGGTTGCAAGAGGGTAGAAAACAAGAATGACTCTTAACTTAGTCATCAGACTAGCAGGTTTTTGGTATTTTAATTTTTTTTTTTTAAGATTTTATTTATTTGTCAGAGAGAGAGAGAGAGAGACAGCGCGGGCGAGCACAGGCAGACAGAGCGGCAGGCAGAGGCAGAGGGAGAAGCAGGCTTCCCACCAAGCTAGGAGCCCGATGTGGGACTCGATCCCAGGACACTGGGTTCACGACCTGAGCCAAAGGCAGCTACTCAACCAACTGAGCCACCCAGGCGTCCCATTCAATTTTTTTTTTAAGTAAACTTTTAGGGCTCGAACTCACAGCCTTGAAACCATGAGTCATATGCTCTACCAACTGAGCCAGCCAGGTGCCCTGGTACATCAATTTTTTTTTTAAGATTTTATTTATTTATTTGAGAGAGAGAGAGAATGAGACAGAGAGAGAGCATGAGATGGGAGAGGGTCAGAGGGAGAAGTGGACTCCCAGCTGAGTAGGAAGCCCGATGTGGGGTTCGATCCCAGGACTCCAGGATCATGACCTGAGCTGAAGGCAGTTGCTTAACCAACTGAGCCATCCAGGGGCCCCTGGTATATCAATTTAAACAAATTTTTAGAGAACTACTCCAATCAAGTCCCGGTCAGGGGTGGGGGTGGGGTCATCACAGGCATTTACTTTTTGAGAACTGGACATCTACAGGAACCAAGGAAGTGAGCAGCATACCCAAACCTGCCACTTGCTATAGAAATCAAAGGGTGAGACTGCTCTGAACAGGTAGGTGACAAGTCTATAGGAGTGTTAGAGCTATTCAGATAGTTCAGCAGGTCGAATATCCACCTTTTAACCTGATATTCTTTGTTTCAAATCTGTGAAAAGACTTCTCAATGTTCACTTTCAACAATAATATGAACTCTTAGAGGGCAAATATCCTATCATGTAATATATAGTAGGAACTCAAGCAATGTTTAACAATGATAATAATAAATAATGATGAACTATGAAATGAGGCAAAGTTATAAAACACTTTGTGGTAATTACCAGTCTTGGTTGCTGACTCTCTATCTTACTCTACATTATTATAACATAGAAAGTAAATGACAAGAGTAATTTTTCCAGATAATATTATTTTAATTCTTTTTAAGTAGGAAGAAGAAAAGAATATTATTCACTAAGCTGAAAAGGAATAAAGCTACAATTAACTATAAATTAAGGCTGTAATTTTAGACCATCATTATTCCATGGAACTGCAAAGAAACTGAGGCCACTATACTGATGCATAACCAAAAGCATTATATACAGTAATAATCTTACTAAAATAGTATCGACAGCACCTAGATAGATTTAAATTGCTCTTGATGATTAGAGTATAAATTATTAACAAAATTAGACAGCTTTTGTTTCTAAGTTTGCAACAGCAAATAATGTCTGGCAATTCCACATAATGGAAAGTAAAGCCAAGATAAGAATACACAAAGTAACAGAGATATTGAAACAACTATGGCTCTAAATTTGCACGGAGCACCTTAAGATTTCATTTCTCTAAAATGCTTGTTATTCCCTTCAATATCCTTAATACTAAAAATCATAATCACTTTATCCCTTTCATTGATGTCTAATGTTATATTTAATTACCAGAAGCTGATTATTTACTCCAAGCTTACTTACTCTGAACTTGCACTTTACCAATAAATAGTACTAAATAGCTTTAGTTTCCTTGCACATATCATACTGTTATAATGAAAATCATGGGGTGCGTGGGTGGCTCAGTGGTTTAAGCCTCTGCTTTTGGCTCAGGTCATGATCTCAGGGTCCTGGGATTGAGCCCCACATCGGGATCTCTGCTCGGCAGGGATCCTACTTCCCACTCTCTTTCTGCCTGCCTCTGTCTACTTGCGATCTCTCTCTCTGTCAAATAAATAAACAAAATCTTGGGAAAAAAAAAAAAAAAAGAAAAGAAAGTCATGCCTTCAGGATGCCTGGGTGCATCAGTAGGTTAAGTGTCTGCCTTTGGTTCAGGTCATGAACTCAGAATCCCTGGATCGAGCCCCATGTTGGGCTCCCCGCTCAGTGAGGAGCTGAGAGCTGCTCCCTCTGCCTCTCCCCTCACCCCCCAACACCCGAGCTCCTGCTTGTGCTCTCTCTCTCTCTCTCTTTCTCACTCACTCTCCCTCTCTAGTGAATAAATAAAATCTTAAAAAAAAAAAAAAAGGAAAGAAAATCATGCTTTTAAGACTTGACTTTTCACCTTTTCTACTTCATCTGGATAACTTTTTATATTTCAAAACTTACCTCAGGTATTTTCTCCTCTAGAAAGCCTTTCCTAATTACTTCCTTTTTACCCTTAACCCACTCTCTGCTATGATCCCTTTTATGCAAATTTTATCACCATACTTTGTACACGTTAATAATACTGCCTTTGTGTTTCCTACTCTAGACTGTAATTCCTCAAGGAGAAAAATCATAGCTCATTAATTCTTTGTCCCAAACTGACCTCTTATTAATGCATTTCTGCCTGACCATCACCATGTTGATTATTTTCTATTAACGTGTTAATTCTCCTTTAAGTAACCCACTATGAAATCTACAGTGTGTGTGCATGCATGCGTGTGTGTGTATGTGTGTGTGTGTGCGCGCGCACCTCTCCCTATCTCTTTATCTCTCATGCCCACCATCAATATTCCTGGTGCTCTAATTAAAGTTAATAAGAAACCAATAAAACCAGCAATCTAGTCATACCATAGACCAAGTTGATTCAACTATTTTTACCTTCCCAAATAATTACATAGCCCCTTAAATTTCCTGGACTTGATGCTTTTAAAGATGCTTATTCTAATTTTGTAGTAATCTAGATACAATATCTTCTTTTTATTGTGGTAAAACACACATAACATAAATTTTACCTTTTTAATCATTTTAAGCACATAATTCAGTGTTGTTAGATACACCCACAATATTGTACAACCACTGCCACTGCCCATTTCCAGAACTTTTTCATCATCCCAAGCAGAAACTCTGAATCCACCAAACAGTAACAACTCACTCCCCACTGTTCCAAGTTCCTGATCATTTCTGTCTACTTTCTATCTCTATGAATTTGCCTAGTCTAGATATCTAAGTGGAATTAAAAAATATTTTTCCTTTTGTGTTTGGTTTATTTCACTTAGTACAATGTTTTCAAGGTTCATACATCTAGTGGCATCTATCAGAATTTCACTCATTTTTTTTTTTAAGATTTTATTTATTCATCTGAGAGAGAAAGTCCAAACAGGGGGAGCAACAGAGGGAGAAGAAGCAGACTCCCTGCTGAGCAGGGAGCCCAACACGGGGCTCGAACCCAGGACCCTAAAATCATGACAGTCACTTAACAGTCTTAACTGTCTTAACAGTCACTTAACAGTGACTGAAGACAGTCACTTAACAGACTGGGCCACCCAGGTGCCCCTGAAATTCCATTCATTTTTAAGGCTGAATGATATTCTATTGTACATCATGTATATACCTTATTTTGTTTATCTAGTCAGTCATTCATTGATGGACATTTGGTTTATTTCCACCTTTTGGCTACTGTGAATAATGCTGCTATGAACACTTGTATGCAAGTAACTCTTTGAGTCTCTGCTTTCAATTCTTCTCAGTATATACACCTAGAAGTGGAATGATGAATCATATGGTAATTCTATGTTTAACTTCTTTGATGAGTCACCATTCTGTTTCCAAAAATGACTGTACCATTTTACATTCTCATGAAAAATGTACCAGGGTTCAAATTTCTGCACATCTTTGCCAATATTTATTTTCTACTTACTTGATAATAACCATCTTAATGAGTGTGAAGTAGTTAATTGTAGTTTTGATTTGCATTTCCATAATGACTGTGCTTATTGGCCATTTGTAGATCTTCTTTGCAGAAAAGTCCATTCAAGTCTTTGTCTATTTTGAAATGGACTGTTTGCTTTTTGTTGTTTCATACAAATATCTTTTTAAAAATTTGACTTTTGTGAAACATCTAGCAGTTCAGCAACAATGGTACAATAATTAAAGGTATGTTTATTTATTATTTCTACATCAAACAATTTAAAGAAATGTAAAGTATTTATAGAAAAATAGGACATAATAAAATATATTGATACATTTTGTAAGAAAAAAATTGGATGATCTTACCTACAGTCTTGATTATTAATTAGTAACTCAAGGTTTTGGGCTGATGATGAATCTATCATGGCTGTCTGTTCACTACCCTGGAAACAAATCTTCAGTGATTTTGGTGCATAAACTGAATTTTGAATAAATTCAACATATTTTAATAAAGCTGCAACAGCTGCAAGGCAGTAATACCTGAAAGGTGACCAATGAAACATCACTATAAATCTTTAGAATAAATAAAAAGTATTGCTATAAAAGAAAACATTTATTTCACCTCATTATTAGGAAAATTATAAATATTTGCATGGCACTGCTTAAATTCAAAGGGAAAAAGCACACTCAGTGCTCTTTACTTTTGAAAATTTGCTAAATAACCTCTAAACCATAAAAGTTCATAGAACAGACAATTTTCTGAAGTCTGACACTTAAGGACTCCAATAAATCACATGTTGGAAAACAATATTCAGTGGTAGTATGTGTCAATGTACCATTCTAAGAATTCAAATCATGTTGAAAAGGTCAAAGTTAGGAGGTTCCCAAGTACAGAAAAATATGTTAGGATCTTGGTGAGCTTAGTCACTAGTACAATGTAACTCAAGGAAAAGTATCTATTTAGTATGTTCTAAAAAATATCCTTTCTAGGGTGCCTGGGTGGCTCAGCCTGTTAAGCATCTGCCTTTGACTCAGGTCATGATCTCAGGGTCCTGGCATGGAGCCCAATGCAGGGATCCCTGCTCAGACAGGAGACTGCTTCTCTCTCCCCATCTGCCTGCTGCTGCCCCTGCTTATGCTCACTCTCTCTCTCTCTGTCAAATAAATAAATAAAATCTTAAAAAATATATCCTTTTTGGGGACGCCTGGGTGGCTCAGTTGGTTAAGCCGCTGCCTTCGGCTCAGGTCATGATCCCAGGGTCCTAGGATTGAGTCCCGCATTAGGCTCCTTGCTCAGTGGGAAGCCTGCTTCTCTCTCTGCCCCTGCCTGCCGCTCTGTCTGCTTGTGTTCTCCCGTGCTCGCTCGCTCGCTCTCTCTGTGACGAATAAATAAATAAAATCTTAAAAAAAAAATATATATATATATATATCCTTTTTGAAAATATCATTCCCTGTCCTAGCTGAATCTCTTAGGAGTACATGTATGAAATAACAGGACTACAGCTCTGTGCCTCACATTTCTAGGTTACCGTGGCTACTTGAGTAAAGTGAGCAGCAACCACAACAGCAATAGATTATGACCAATTTGGAAAAATTCTATATAAATTAAGTTAGCAAAATATGCCTTGTATATAAATTTTAGTTAACTATTTTACTATTTCAGTAATTACTGACTGTGTATTATAAACCAGGTACTTTTCTAAGGATACAGGAGAGAACAAAACAGACAAAAGACCTTGCCCTCATGGAACTCACTCTATAGATTTATTACTTTCCCTAAATGATAACTTACTTGGATTGAACCTCCATTAGGACAGTGCTGAATTCTGTTATGCATAACTGTTCAATGTACTCTAGTCCTTTTGTTTCATTGAAATATTTCCTTTGGACAGTAGTAAAATTAACATTCTGAAAAAAAGTTTTAATTCCAAAATAAATTTTAAGTTTCATGCAGTTGCCCAAAACTGCTTTCTTAAACACATGCAGGCAGGTACATGTGTACGCGGCTTTATATCGTATAAAGTTTTTTTATTATTTATTATTTTCCAGAGTTAAATAGAATATTTGCTTAATGATTTAAGAAAAAGAGAATGATTATCTGTTTTGCTAAGTGAATTATGGCAGTCTATAGCTCTTATTAGACCACAGTCACATGATATTTAATTGGATGTGGTAGGTATAATAATAAAATTTAAACACGAGAGACACTGCCTTCTACTAATTTTATTCTACAGCTCCACCACCACCCAGGTTTTATATTTGGTGTTACATATTCCATCATAATTGAGATAGAGCAGATCTTTATAATGTATTAGCTGGAAAGGAAGAAAACATCAATTCCAGCTAGCAAATCTATAAGATTCTATATACATGAGGTAAATTTATTTAGAAGAAAAGGAGATAATGGAACTTTTTTAAAAGAGTAGGGGAAAAAAGCATGAAGTTGTAGAATAAAAGGTTTACCTACTCTGAATAAAAATAATACATAAGAAAAATAATATAGTAACAATGAACTATGAAAGAGCTATAAGACAGCAAAAAAAAAAAAAAAAAAACTCATCAGGAGGTAGGGAATTTGTTATGCACCAAGAGTGTTTAAGTTATTTCAGTTAATCTTCACAATAATTCCATGATTTAAGTCTTATTTTAACTACATTTTCTTACAAGTAAAATTCTAAAAAGTCAAGTAGTTTTTCTAACATCATACATTTGATACGTGCCAGAGTTGACTTGAATTTAGACTTCTCTGGCTACAAAGTCCTTCCATTTCATAATGCTTCTCTTTTAATGAAGGTTTTTTTTTTTATTGTAGGTGTGGTAATAATGATAATAATATTAGTTTTCCCCTTCTGCTTATAATACTTTTAACCCAAATACTTCGATGGCTCTGTCTCTTACTTCCTTTAGGGCTTTGCCCAAATGTAACCTTAATCAATGAGGTCATCTCACTAATTACATTATGTAAAATACCAATTCTCTAGGAAGTAGATTATTGAACCTATTTTACTAATGAAAAAAACTTAAGTAACTTAACATGCACAAGATCACTTAGAGTCAAGATCTGAAACAAGCAGTCTGACTCCGCTATTCTTAAGCACTATGCCATACTACCCTACATCTCAACTGTAGTGAATATACGCTATTTTTGCCTTTGAAGGACTCATCTGTTTTACACTCCATGTGGTTTTCGTAACTGTTGATTACAGAGCTGTGTCCCACAGAAAACAAATGACCAGGGATTAATCAATCATAGTGCTTCTACCCTGAGAAATAGTGATTAGTCTAACATGTAGGAATATGAACAAAGCAGGGCCCATTGGGGTCCTTCCCTGGAATTTATATATGGAAACTGGAAGGAAGAATACATTTTTTTCTCTGAATTAGATAAGATATCATATCAATCTGTAGCCATCATAATTATCTTAAGCCTCACAGAAATAACCTACCTACAATTAAAAAAAAAAAAAAAAAGAAGGTGGATGGTGGTGGGAATGAGTAAGGTAAGATTTATCCAACAATTTGGCTTCTCAGTTACATAAGCCAATACATTTCTGGGTTTGTTTGTTTTTTTTCTGTTTTCTTTCTTTCTTTCTTTTTTAACTTAAGCTACTTTAAGTTGAATTACTGTTACAACCCAAGACTTAAAATGCTTAACCAGAGCAAAATAACAAAAGTTGAAACAGTATACATAAATAAAGGTAATGAAAAGAAGTTTGAAGTAATGAATAAAAGAGGTAACAGATAAAGAGATCTGTATCATAGAAACAACAGATTGACAATAGGGGTCATTTTTAGCAATAAGTCAAAGACAGCTGAATTACACAGGATCTCTAAGAGCACAACAAGAAATCTTATATAATTGCAAATGCTGAATATATTAAGAACAATAAAGAACTCATTGGATTCTAAATCTCAGATTGATACCAAATGTGTTAAAGTTAAGGCTACCAACACAAAAAAGTATAGTATACTCTGAAAATAAGTTGCACTCCTCAGGTGGTTATTCCAACTGCCATGCTGCCTACTTAGTCTGGAACTACAGCCCCCATTGCCCAAAACATTTGCTAGAGGAAAGAAGCAAACTGCATGTTTGAAAAGCTCTTACTTGCAGAGAGAGCATTCACTAGATAAAGTTCCAGAACACTTAACCTGCCACAGTCCCACATATGGAGGCTTAGAATAGTAGGTTAACTGTAAAGAATACATGCTACCAGGGGAAGCTAAGACAATTCTGTAATACAAATCAAATTCTCTAAAAAAAAAAAAAAAAAAAAAGTACTTGCTGATAGTGCTATCTCCTAGAACAAAAATTTCAATTTCAACTAGTCTGGTAGCACAATACCTAGTTTCCACACAGCTATACCTAAGGAAATCTGTTTTTGCTAAGGGTCTGCCTCCTGTATACTCTGAGAAGCCCTTATTAGTGCTAACAGTTTCCCTTTTGTTTAAGGTAGATTTGATTTGCCAAATCAAATAAGTGGAAGCCCTGTCATTTTTATTTTATGTACTAATTGTTCTTTAGCTTCAGACTTGTGTTTAGTGAGTACTTTAGGGTAAATACATAGTTGTTCAAATTATTGTTCTCCAGAAACCTAATATAGAATGGATTTTAAATAAGATAAGATTTGAATGTTACTATTGAGAATGAAAATCACTTACCTTGAAATTTTCTGTGATCAGAGTAAACAACTTAGTTGAATTCCCCACAACACAAGCAGTATTTGACATTATTATTTCCAAAGGCGATAAAATTTTGAGTTTAGTGATTACCTAAAATCATTTGAATAAATAATTTCTTCAATGTAAGCTTAGGATTTTCCAAAACCAAACAAGTGGCATATTTTTCTGAGAGATATGTACTTAAAATTAACTCACATATACACAAAATTACAACTGTTCTAATTATATATGTCAGTTAAAATATACTTCTAATAGTGATATATTAAACATATATTCTATATGTATATATAAATATATCTTGTATATATATCTCATATAAATTAAATATCATAAACATAGGCTATATTTTACCTCACAATAATTTGTAACAGCTCTAAGCTCAAAAATTAATATGAACTTATCAGATATATATTCCTAAAATAAGATGTTTTAAAATAAATTCTTCTATTTGGTATTTTATCCATCTCCATAAAAAACATAAACACATTCAAAAGTGTAACTGTGGTGATTCAGTCAATATGACCACACTGATAAAGCTTAGAAGTTGAACAGTATAGAAACACAGATGAGAAACTCATAATCTACAACTTATTCTTTTCACAATACAGGTGCATTTCTTGGAACTATCCCAGACACAGAAATTCTTTTTTTTTTTTTAAGATTTTATTTATTTATCCGAGAGAGAGAGAGAGAGAGTGAACACGAGTGAGGGAAAAGAGCAGAAGGAGAAAGAGAAGCAGACTCATGGAGCAAGGAGCCCATGTGGGTCTCGATCCCAGGGTCCCGGGATCATGACCTGAGGCCAAAGGCAGATGCTTAAACTGAGCCAACGAGCACCCCAGACACAGAAATTCTTAGTCAATCTGCCAAACATTTGTTTTTAAAAAAGCTTTTCCTATGTTTTTTTAAATTGCATAAAAATGTGAAATACCCAGAGATAAAGTTACACGCAGTACTAGTATCATGTAGTTTGATAGCTATGTTAAAAAATTAATTATTAGGTAGGAAAAGGAAACCAGTGTACTGAGAAACCATAAAGAAGAATTAGGAAAAGGAAAAAAAAAAACAATAAAATGCTAAAAATAACATAGCATATACATATTTAATAATAGAAATTGGGTCAAATAACTTTTTAGAATATAGAGATTAGAAGTAGATTACTTCTACCTGGTAAGTGACAGAAATTTTCGTGACAACAGGCCAGTGGCCCAAATTAATGATAAGTGATAGGAAGTGAAGGAAAGAAGAGGCTAAATTATGACTGGCCTATAAGACCAGTTTCCCTGAGCTCTGGAAAATAAAATACAAATACTATTCAGTGGAAACAACCCTTTGGCAATAGCATTATTAATATATAATCTTTGGAATGAGTGCAGGAACTATTAACTTGAAGAGGTTAATTTTAGAAATTAACAGTAATTTGAAACATTCATATAACAGCAAAGCACATTATTTTTAGGACAAAATACATTCAAAAATTAAAATCAGAGGTAAAACAATTTTAATTCAGAGTAGCCTACATTAGTGCAATTGTGAATAACTGTTATTCCATGAAAAAGTAAACTAATTAGGAAAGCAGGGACTTGAAAATCTACATAATGCACACTAGGTCAACCATTTACTAAGAGTATAAATACTTACCTTTGCATATGTTGTGTTGTCTGCAAACTGAGATAATATAATTTGTGGGCTTTTTAAATCAATACTTGCCATTCCTATTTCACCTCTGGCAAGTCCTCTACCTTCTACAACAGCTGCAACAACTGATGGGGAGTTTGTTGAAACTGCAGATGATGATGGAGCTGTTAAATTTTTTTTAAAAAGAAAATGTATAAACATTAATAACAGTATGTTCTCATTCTTATTTTTTTTATTACGTTTACTTAGCCAACATATAGTACATCATTTGTTTCTAATGTAGTTTTCAACAATTCATTAGTCACATATAACACCCAGTGCTCATAACAAGGTGCCCTCCTTAATACCCATCACCCTGTTACCCCATCCCCGCAACCCCCCTCCCTTCTGTAACCCTCAGTTTGTTTCCCAGAGTCCAGAGTCTCTCATGGTTTGTCTCCCTCTCTGATTTCTTCCCATTCAGTTTCCTTCCCTTCCCGTGGTCCTCCACAATTGATCTCATTCTTTTTAATAAGATCTCAAGCATCAAGTTCAGGACATGGCTCTTAATATCCAAGGAAATAACCCTTTTTTCCTCATCAGGAAACAACTTTTCATATCCAGACCAAATAACAATGTTAATTCTCAAAGTATTCTGCCAAAACTTAACTTTAAAATTAGAAGGAACTTATACATTGTCCTATTTTGCATTTTATTGGAATGGAGTTATGAAGGAAAACTGAATTTGGGATGAGAAAACCTAGATTATTTATCCTACTCTAGGATCTAAAAGCTATATGAATTTGAGCAAATTATTTCATAATAAATAATCAAAAATCACAAAATATAATAACTGCCCTAACTCAAGAACTAGTAATGAAAGGATCAAATGGGATTATATATATGAATGCATTTTATAAAGAATAAAATATTATGGGGATACTTGGGTGGCTCAGTGGGTTAAGCGTCTGCCTTCAGCTCAGGTCATGATTCTAGGGTTCTGGGATAGAGCCCTACATCTGGCTCCCTGCTCTGCGGGGAACCAGTTTCTCCCTTTGCCTCTGTCTCTCATATTAAATAAATAAAATCTTAAAAAAAAAAAAAGAATAAAATATTATGTAACTATAAATTCCAATTATATGTAACTATGTGTGTAATGTTGGATACTTTATTATATATTATATATAATTATGTGTATTACATATTTATTATAATACTTTATTAAAGTGCTAAGAATGTTCTAATTCTTTATTTTAATTAACTCATTTAATTGTCACAATTCTATCAAATAGATATCATTATTTACTCCATTTACCTACAAGGACACTGAAGCACAGATGGAGCTACTAAAGTCAGAATTTGTACACAGGCAGCCTGACACCAGATCTGGTGCTCATAACCTTTACATATTATTACTGATTTTGAGATCTATGCCTTACAAACAATGAGTATTCAGGTAAATTGTTAAACCTTTATAAAGCTACCATTTATTCATCTTGAAAGTAGAAATACCAACCTTTTTCAAAAGTTGTTGTAAGAATTAAATGCAATAATATAAAAGGGTTTTTTGATAAAGTATATGAAATTATTTAAATATGAGAAATTCATGGATGAAAAAAATGTCAGACAAAAATACCTAATATTTTATTGTCAAAAAGCAAATTTATTTTTGATTTCCTTGTCAATCTTTCAATAGAACCCATTTCTTCTCTCTTCTACTTCCCTGACCTAGATTCGTTTTTTTTCTACTCTTCTATTATAATGCCTACAAAATTAAATAATTATGTAATCTTAGTGAATAGTCAATTTAAGAGTTCATTTAAAAATATATTATGTCTAGATCTCCAATCCCTCTTTGCTATGAAAGTCATCTGATTTATACATTATGATTGAGTTTATATTAGATCTAAGGCAGTTTAAATTCTGCAGTAAAATACGACCTTCCTATTTTTAATTGGAAAATAAATACCAAGTTCCAATAGAAATTTAGTAGACTCAGAAGATATCTCTCTTCAACTTCTAAAAGAATGCTTATACTGTTATCTCTGATGTAAGTAATAATATAATGAGCACTCTACTGCCTAACGCTTTTTGTGGGTCTATTATTTCGTTACTGTAGATTCTTAGAAGTCAATTATTGGAACAAAGGAAAACCATTTGTTAAGGATCGCATATGTATTACCAAATTTCTTTCAGAATTATACCAATTTTTAAAAAAATTTTATTTAAATAATCTCCATATCCAACGTGGGGCTCAAACCCACAACACTGAATATTAAGAGACATGCTCTACCAACTAAGCCAGACGAGTGCCCCTGTATCAATTCTTTTTTTTTTTCCCCAATTTTTGATTCCATCAGTAGTATATGAGAAAAATCAATTTTACTGTGTCTTTATCATTACTAACTTCTGAAATGTATTATATTATTAT
Organism: Lutra lutra; assembly: GCF_902655055.1. Taxonomy (NCBI): domain Eukaryota; kingdom Metazoa; phylum Chordata; class Mammalia; order Carnivora; family Mustelidae; genus Lutra; species Lutra lutra. The sequence goes on from NC_062281.1 coordinate 134,148,475, forward strand.
TACTAATTCATTTTTCCTTGTATTTATTATTATTATGTTCAATGATTCATTAGTTGCATATAAAACCCAGTGCTCATCACAAGTGCCCTCCTTAATACCCATCACCCAGTTAGTCCATGCCCCAACTCCTCTCTCTTCTGTAACCTTGTTTGGTTCCCAGAATCCAGAGTTCCTCATGGTTTGTCTCCCTCTCTGATTTATTCCCAGTTTTCCCTCCCCTCCCCTATAGTCCTAATTTAATTTACTGACACTTAAATTTGTATTTTTGAAAATTACTGTCAAAATTGAACAGATTTAACATAGCCATTCATTTTCTATATTTTCTTTTGAGATGTTCATGTCTTTTTCTACAGTTTTTATTAAATCTATATGTTTTCCATCTGTTTGTGAAAATTTTGTAAATCAATGAAAATGATTTATAGTTGCTACCAATCTTGATCTGATAGCTTGAAGATTTCTGCTTTTGTATAGATAATCTTTTTACTTTATAATTTCTTCCTTTGCTTTTTTGTTATAAAATTCTTTCACTGAGATATCTGATATGCATTAGTATTTTATTCTAATTTTTTTAGCTGTTTCATTCACTTTGATCTTTTGTTGAGCAGAACTTTGACCAGTACCTTTGGTTATCTACCATGTCTGGAATAAGGTAGTACTATACCAGAAGTACAGATTTAGACTCATTCATAAGCAGTTGGTGATGGTCTACCTGGATAGTCAGGGACTTGGAAGAAACAGGATTGGAAGGTAATAAGAAGGAAAGCTGGGGGGAAAGTTGCAGATGGACCTCTTTGAATGGGCATAAACTTTGAAAATATTTGTGTCTCATGTGAATGCCCACTAAAGGCCAACTATCATAGAGGGAACTCTTAATAATCAGGTAGACAAAATGATACACTCAATGGATGTCAACGAGCCTCTTTTCCCAGCCAACCCAGTGCTTCTTTAGTAAATCTATGAACAAAGCAGCCATGGAAGCAAGGATATGCATGGGCTCAACATCATGAACCTCCTCTTACCAAGGCTGACCTGGTCAACCACACTGTGAGTACCTAACCTACCAACAGCAGAGATCAACATTAAATTCCCCATGTAGCAACAGTTCCTCTGGGGTCAGTAGATGGTAAATATTAAGAAGCCTGACAATACCAACCACTGGAGAGGATGCAGACCAACAAGAACTCTCATATGTTGCTAGTAACAGTGTACAGTGGTAGAAGCACTTAGAAAAACAATTTGTTATTATCTTGTAATATGAGCAAATGGCAAACCTGCAGCCTCTGCCATTTAGTAGGTTCAACTTCACTTTCTCCAAGGAGATCTATACCCCAGACTTGGAGATGAGTCCTGAAAAGAGCCTGCTTCCAAATATGACCTCTTGGGCCTCCCCTCAGCTCTAGAGTATTTTACAGAGTTTTCTTCTATCCTACAGTGAGTCTTCTATCATAGTTTAATAATTCTTTATATTAAATCACCCTTGTTTAAATCATTATATGGTTCAATCTTCAAATTAGATCCAGACTGCTACAGTCTCTGCCTTCATGGATTTTACAGTGCAGTGGAGAAATACCAATATCATTAGTAAAATGTGAAGTGAAATGGGAGCAGGTAGCAGAGAGATTCAACCTAGACTTATAGGATTACAGAAAGCTTTCTGAAAGGTATAACATTTAAGCTTAGACTTGAGGAATAAATAAGAATTGACTGTATGAAAAGGGGAAAAGAGTGTTCCTAAGCATAGGAAATACCAGGTATAAAGGCTGGAAGTTAGGAAGTCAAAAATTTCAAAAATATGTATCATATAAACACTAACCTAAAGAAAAGGAATTTCTATGTTAATAGCTGACAAAATAAACTTTAAAGCAAAAAGTATATTAAGAGATGAAGAGAGTCATTTCATACTACAACATACCAATGCTAAATTATTGGGCTCCTACTAAAATAGCTTCAAAATATGCAAAACAAAAGATTAACAGAACTACTAGAGAAACAGACAAGTCCACAATCATACTGGGAGTTTTTAATATAAGTACAAAAAAGTCTTTGGTGATACAGTTGTAAACAACACAATGAAAGAAATGGCCTTATAGGGTACCTGGTTGGCTCAGTGGGTAGAGCATGTGACTCTTAATCTCAGGGTCATGAATTTAAGCCCCACAACGGGTGTAATTTATGGAAGAAAGAAAGAGAGAAAGAAATAGGAAGGAAGGAGGGAAGGGAGGGAAGCGAAGGGGAGGAGGGAAGGGAGAAAGAAAGAAACCTAATAGACATAAAAAAAAAAACACACAACTGTAAAGATTTTTTAAAAGTGGAGACAGAACATTTACTAAAAATGTATAAAATTAAGAATTTCTGTTCATCCAAGAACATCATAAGAAAAGGAGGAAGACAAGTCACAAACCTAGAGAAGATATATACAATATATGTACTTGTCAAAAGAATATATACTCTGAATATATATTCAGAATATATAAAGAATTTCTACAAACCCAGAAAAATAAACCTAAAGAAAAATAGATAATACACATGAACAGTCATTTCACACACACAAAAATGAAAGCTATATGGTCAAAAAGTACACAAAAGGTAATCAACCTCATTAATAACCAGGAAAATACAAATTCAGACTACAGTTAGTATCTTACAACTGCTAGACTGGTAAATATTAAGAAGTCTGACGATACCAACTGTTGGAGAGGATGCAGACCAACAAGAACTCTCATATGTTGCTAGTAATAGTGTACACTGGTAGAAGCACTTAGAAAAACAATTTGTTATTATCTTGTAAATGTAGACATTCATATATCCTGTATCCAAGAAATTCCACTGCATGTACCTTAGAGAATACTTACACATGAAGAACTATTTCATCCATTTTCCCTTCAAGAGAAACTAGATTTAGATAAAAACTGAAATTTAAGAACTATTTCATCCATTTTCCCTTCAAGAGAAACTAGATTTAGATTAAAAACTGAAATTTAAGTATTAAAAAAAAATCCTGTACAATAGTGCTATCAGGATCAACTTCTAGATGTCAGTAAATATCATGTATAAAAGGGAGAGTTTTCTCTTTTTGTTTTTTTAAGTCAGAATAGTTAAAATAATGCAGACCTGCACTTGTTAACAAATAATATCAGAAACATGTAGCATTAACTTAACCTTCAATTATGGATATGGGTAAACTAAATATTTTTCTTTCAGCCATCTGTATTAGTTACAAATAACTTCAAATGAACTTAACCACCCTAATTTACAATTTACAAGTCTTAAAAGTTCCAAAGTCATCTCGATCAACATTCCACTCATTTTCATTTTACCTGAATATCCCATTTGTGGTGTCCAATTTTTATAACCTGATCTCTGGGGATTTCCAGTAGACAATGGAGTTTTCAGTATTTGAGGATAATTACTATCTCGTGTAGAAGATGAGCTTGTACCAAAATTAAAATTTGATGCAAATGTGTTTTCTGCATTAGATCTTTTATTCCTGAAGTGTGAACCTAAATTTGAAAAATTAAATATCAGTTCTTAAAGTTTCAGAATTATGCAATATTTTAATCAATATAATTTATATCATGTTTACTTTCTATAAAACTTTATCTGATGACTTCTAAAAATACAGCAAATTATGACAAATTTAATGGTACTATTGATAAACAATCTTGTACTAAAATATAAGGAAAATGCTTACTAATATGCTTCTTCAAATGGAGACTACTCTTGATAGAATCATAAACTACCTTCTAAATCTTCAAATACATCATTTATGTTTACTGTATATAGCAATTACAAGACCTCTTTTCCTCATTTGATTTAACTTCATTGACACTCCTTCCTTCCATACAAATAGTATAAAAAGAGTTTTAGACTCACTTGGATTCATTTCCCTGTCCAGGCACTTTCCTACTGATATATTACTTAACAGAATTGCCTTAAAATCAGAAAGAATATACATGAAGCAGTCTACCTTAATGTCCTGGCACATAAAAGTTCTTAAAATTATATATTGGGGCTCTTTGCTCCTATTCCCCTTCACTTCCATGACAACTCTGCTTCTCCTTTACCACTTGCTTTTAGGTTACTTTGCCAGATTCTTTTTCCTCTGCCTGCCTCTTAACTGTTGGCTTCCCAAGGTTCCACACCTTTTTACCTTCTCTCACAAATTAGCATTACACATCTTCTCTGGGCATCTCATCTATTATATTGGTCTCTAGTAATATCTATTTCTAGTTATTTATACCCTTCAACCTTCATATAAAGCCCTAACTTCTCTTAAACTATAAAGCACATTTTGGCAAACTTTTTAAATAAAGGGCCAGATGGTAAATATTTTAGGCTTTGTGTGCCATACATTCTGCTAGTATTACTCAACTCAGACAATATATTGGGAAAGCAGCCATAGACAACAGTAAATGAATGAGCATGGCTATGTTTCAATAAAACTTTACTTCCAGACACTAAAATCTGAATTTCTCATAATTTTCACATCACAAAATATTCTTCTTTTACTTTTCAGCCCTTTAAAAATGCAAGACCCATTCTTAGGTCTATAAATGCATTGTTCAATACAGTAGCTACTGACTGCATATGACTATTTAAATAAAAAATAACTAAAATTAAAAACTCTACCTCACTAGCCACATTTTAAATGCTCAAAAGCCACATTTGGCTGTTGGCTACCATATTAACACAGATATAAAATATTTCTCTCATCACAGAAAGTTCTATCAGTGTGGCTCTAGGTCCCTAAATCTAACTACCTCTTGGATATAAACTTTTAGAGATCTTTCCAGACTTTTAAATGTTCAAAAATATACTCTATCTTTTCTTCAAAGCTTATTTATTACCAGTTGTGGCCAACTATAACATCTTGCACCTTGTCACTCAAGTCATAAACTAAGGAATCATTCTTAATTCCACTTTCATCAATTTTTTTTAAAGATTTTTTTTTATTTGACACACAGAGAGTAGGTAGAGAGGGGGGAAGCAGGCTCCCCGCTGAGCAGAGAACCTAATGCGGGACTCGATCCCAGGACCCTGAGATCATGACCTGAGCTGAAGGCAGAGGCTTAACCCACTGAGCCACCCAGGCGCCCCCACTTTCATCAATCTTAACACCCAATCAGTAAGTCTAGTAAAAAAAAATTTTTAATACCACTAAAATTTCTCCCCATCTCTACTCGTATTGGCCCATTTTAAGCCTGTATCTTCCTCAGGCCTTGCTTCTAGAATTATGCCTCTTTGATCCATTCTTCACATAATCACCAATGATCTTTCCAAAAAAGAAATTTCCTTTCTCACAATTCCTCACTGTCTCTCCATACCCACCATGGGATAAAATCAGACTCCTTTACATAGATACCAGCAGAAACTGGATGACACATTCAAACTAGTATACTTTGAGAAGTTTGATAAGGTATTTACAAAGGTATGGACACAGTATAAGGATATCATCATAAAGAAGCATATAAAACCCATGTGCTCCACCACAGGAACTAAGGAAGGGAGTGGTTACCAGGAGCTAGAGACAGAGAGGGATGTTTCTTGTCCTCAGGTTACTTTTAGATTTTAAGCTCCTTCTGGAAACTTATCACTTGTCTTAGTTGCCCTCCAATTTCCTTGACCTCTATTTTGCTGTGTCTTCCTTATCTTCTCTCCTCTGGCGTCAAATATACTGGTGGCTTTCAAATCTGAATCTCTCCTAAGTTTCTCTTCTTAATCCAAGATCCATAAATTCAATTCAGAGTGATCATATGGATATCCTAAAGATTATTCACATTTACAATGTCCATACAGAACTCATTTTCCTTCTAAAAATTGATTCTCCTACAAAACCCACTTTATCAGGAAGTAGTACTACCATTTATCCAGTCACCAATGCTAGAATTTGATGCAATAATTCACACATAAAATAATGAGAGCCTTTAACGGCACAGAAACAGAGAGGAAAGAATTATTTAAAAGATAAAAGATAGGACTTATTAACTGGATGATGCGAGAAATTTGTTGAAGTCTTACAGGTTTAAGATTTAGACAATCCAGGGATAGAGTTAAGAAACAGCTGAAGGGGGGCGCCTGGGTGGCTCAGCGGGTTAAAGCCTCTGCCTTCGGCTCGGGTCATGATCCCAGGGTCCTGGGATCAAGCCCCACATCGGGCTCTCTGCTCTGCAGGGAGCCTGCTTCCTCCTCTCTCTCTCTGCCTGCCTCTCTGCCTACTTGTGATCTCTGTCAAATAAATAAAAAAAAATTAAAAAAAAAAAAAAGAAACAGCTGAAGGAACCGTAGAGAGATGAATTCAACTAATCATATAGTGAGTCTGAGGTGTGCATTGATCTCTCCCCCTAGAAATTTCAGAAGACAGTCTGAAATAGGAATCTGGAGCATAGGGGAGAACCCAGCAGTGATAATCACATCCAAGAAGTGACCTAGAAAAAAAACCCCAAAACTCTAAGGACAAACCATAATTTGGGAACTAATAACGGTAGGCAAAGCAGTTCTCTGAAAGGAGAAAAACAGGGAGTAGAATTAGGGAAACCAAATTAAGAGTTCAAGAGAAGACTGGTCAAGAACATTAAACACAGGTGAACTGAAAAGTGAGTACTGGATTTGGCATTTACCTTATTATTGTGCTAAAATGGTGTGTAAAAACAGTGATAGTTTTCCACAAAGGGGGAGTTGTCCAAATATAAAATAAAAGGGTTGAACTTGAATTGAAAGACAAACACTGTTAAATACTTAAACATATTACTCAACTGGATTAGATGAAATGCTGGATTGAATCTATTTTCATTTCATCCTAGTCAGAAGCCAAGAGGAACCACTCCTATCACCAAACTCCACAAATTCTGTCATTTGTCATATACTTTTGGGAGGGAGACAGACGGTTATTAAATAAGGTTTTACTGCAGCCTTCCTCAGAACTGAGCCATTTACCATCCCCACCTTGTAATAAAACCAATTCGTAGATGGGATCGGGAGGGAGACAAACCATAAGAGACAATCTCACAAAACAGACTGAGGGTTCCTGGGGGTAGGGAGAGGGTGGCTGGGTTATGGACCTTAGGGAGGATATGCGCTATGGTGAGTGCTGTGAAATGTGTAAACCTGACAATTCACAGACCTGTACCCCTGGGGCAAATAATACATTACATGTTAATAAAAATAATTTTAGGGGCGCCTGGGTGGCTCAGTGGGTTAAGCCTCTGCCTTCGCCTCAGTTCATGATCTCAGGGTCCTGGGATTGAGCCCCGTGTTGGGCTCTCTGCTCAGCGGGGAGCCTGCTTCCTCCTCTCTCTCTCTCTGCCTGCCTCTCTGCCTACTTGTGATCTGTCAAATAAATGAAATCTTTAAAAAATAATAATAATTTTTAAAAATGCTTTATAAATGGAAAGGAAAAAAAATAAAAATAACATTCACCAACTTGAGGAGTCCGAGCTTTCACTCACTCAGACCCATCAAATTCCTAAAGCACCCCATTCTCATCCTCTCAACCACATCACAACTAAAACTTTTCTGAAGTAACAGCCGCCACCGCGCTGGGAAACCTCCCGGAGCTGCAGCGCTCTAGCTACCCGTGAATCCATCCAAATACTCCTTGCCTAGTGCTGGGCCAGCGCCAGGCGGGTGGCGAGGGAGGCTTGTGCTGCTGCTCCGGTCGCCGGCGGCTGCAGACGTGCCAGAAGGGGTGGACGCAGAGGCCTGCGCTGAAGGCCCGCTCTGAGGAGTCTCCTGGAGTCCGAAATTATAGCAAGGACCCTGAGACCGAGGTTCTCCCAAAGCGAGGGAAGCCGCAGGGGCCGACGGTGAGACTGTTGAGACCTCAGGCCTCCGCATTCTCACAAATCTTCCCAAGCAAAAGTCTGAGATTGCTGAGCGTCCCTTCACTGACCCGAAGTTAGAGAAGCGTCGCAGGAAAAGGCCTGAGCACGGCGCGCAGACGCACAAAGCCCCCATGCGCAGGCGCAGCGAGCCCCAGCTTTTCCCCCACCCGTGCCTGGGGGCCCTACTCCTAAGGGTGCCCAGTCCTTTCACCCACCACAGGATTTGGCTTTGAGCTTAATCTGAAGTACAGCTCTCCTCAATCTGCAGGGATCAGCTGAACAGAATTTTTCGAAACCTATCAATGACCATCAAATTTGGTAGCCCCGTTAGTCTCATGGCACTGTATTGTACTAAAGGTGTTTGCTTTTGAACATCTCCCACACCCCCAAATACACTTAGCTTAAGTTACAAACTGTCCATCACTAGACACCGAACGCCTATGATGGTGTAGACAAATGTCAGTGTTCAGCCCACCTAACATTGCTCTTGTGGAGAAACACAAAAAGGAGCCATTAACCTCCTGCAATTTAAATATCCACAAGAATGTCATTATCACAAGATAATATTCACCCATTAAGCATATTATTATATCCGCAATAACCTAAGAAGCAGGTCAATGGATGAGATCTCTCTTGGACAGCTCCCAGTTTCTCATACTGTAGGTACAAATTAGTAAGAACAGACTATATAAACCCAAACTCTAGCTTTGCAACAAATTACCTCCATGAAATTAAGTTTTGTGCCTATTTTCTTGAATACAGAAATAGTACCAACTTCCCAAAGAAACTAGGATTGAGAAAATACTCTGGATACTGCTATTGGAATATATTAAAACATTACTGACCATAACTTAACAGACTTATGGAATCATTACGTTGTACACCTGAAACTAATGGAACACTGCCAACTATACTTCAATAGTAAGAAAAACTGAATTCATGCAGTTGCTGAATTACCTCAGTAAGTCAGGTGTCTAACAGCACAGTTCACCCACATGCAATGACTGGAATCCTCAAAATTCCTTCAAATACTTCCAGTGATACCATTTAAGATTATGTTCCATCCAATTCCAAAACTTTCAGAAAAATAGTGGCAACTCAGCCTAAACTCTTCAGTAAACGGTCAAAATAATGGTAGACATTTCAAGAATCTCATGTAAGCATTTTCTCATCAAGATATTACAACTGACATTGGTGAATGTCTAAGTGAACCACCACTACTCATTTTTGAGTAAACTCCACCCCCACTGTGGGGCTTGAACTGACCACCCAAAGATCAAGAGGGGCATGCATGCTCTACCAACTGAGCAAGCCAAGAGCCCACTGATCATCATTCTTGAAACAACTACTAGAATTTGCCAACATGCTTGAGAAAATTTCAACTTCCATTTCAAGAAAAATGTTCATTGAAATACTTTATTTTCATCAAGAATGTAAAAGTCTCCGAATACTTGTGCTCATTCCAGTCTTTTGGAAGTTTCAAAAAATATTGTGTAACTATGAACTTCTATTTCCTTAAGGGCCAACAATTCCTTGGATAGGTTGCTGGCATTCTGACATAGAAATGTTTAAAGAATAAGATATAGTCCAGAATGCTGTCCTATTCTAAAATGGTGCAATGTGCCATTTACCTAAATCACTGTGATGAATTCAAAGTAACCATAAACTTATGAAACAGTCTCAAATTTCAACAGCCGTTTATTCTGGTGCATCTTTTAATTCATATATGGATGGGTTTATCAATTCTTAATCAATTAACATTCTCACTGATACAGATCAATTTACATTAGCCATTATCATATAACATGAAAGAAGCACATGGGAAAAACAAGTAGAACAAAAGACTTCTTGATAGTTCTTTAAAACTGAGTTTGCTGTTAAGGAAACATACAAATAAATACAATGAAGCAGAAACAAAATACTGTACTCAGAAAAATAGCATTGCAGAAGGAAATCTAAAGCTGAAGATAAAGATCTTTATTTTACATTATGCATAATTACATAATTTATTAAAACTAATACAATTCATATACAAAATAATAACACAGTAGTCATTTTTAAGTTTGTTAAGCACTTTACAGGAAGGTTAAGATGGCAAAACTATACTAAGCAATGTCTCATGTCTCCATCAATGTCTAGCTCACTAGTTCAGGCTGAACATTCACTCTCTGAAGTACTTCTTCAGGCATGCAAAAAACAGGACTAACAGGTTTTATCTGTTCTTCTCCCAAAAGTGACAATCCAGCAATTCCAAATAAAGTATGAAAAGGATCTACCTATTTAAAAAATAAGAATTTAGAGTATTACAAAAATGAAAACTTCTAAAACCCTACTTCTGAACAAGCTATATTGGATTCCATTGTATTTTCTTTACTTGAATAAATGCTTAGTTTTCTAAAAATGATGACTTCAAACTTTTTTTTAACATAGGACCTTTTACCATACACAATTTTTTTGACAATTAAGTGATGAGAAATTTCTGCAAACTTGTTTTCCCTTCATATATTCTCAAAAGTTACCTAAGAAAGTATCCTGCTTAAAAAGTAAAACGCTGAATATCATCCATTTTTAAGTCTGGAAATGAAATAAAGGTAACTCAAAGCAATGTAACTATTACAGGAACATGTCAGAAATATACTTGCCATATCTCCTGGTCGGTCTGCAAATCCTCCTGTTTCTTCATCTTGACATGCTAAAATGAAACTTCTAAGTTTCTCTCTATCAATCCAATGAAGCCTTCCAATTATCTTTAGGGAGGCCAACACCCACCACGAATAGCATACATCTGGTAACTAGAAGGGAAAAAACCACAAGCAATTGCCGCAATTTTATTCTCTAATCCAAATATGGGGTGCTGGAGGAGACTAAGGTATATACTTACATACAGTTAGAGATGCTAAAATTCATAAATACAATTACTTGGATTTAAAGACAATCACTGGGATAAGACCAAACATTTCAATCCACAGATACCCACACTAAATGTTTCAGAGTTTAGGCACTCAGTAACAACTATCCCTGTACCTTTATTTTATCTGCAATGAATGTCCCTTATCCAAGAAGCTGGTGGTTAACACTCATGAAATCCATGGTGATATATGTTCTATTTCCCTAGTCAGAGTATTTTCAACAAGTGCTATCCAGGTAGATATGTAATTTGCTTAAAAATAACCTAAAGCCTGGCTCCTCAAACACTGGTCATTTGGGCTTAAAGAATGCAGAATATCTCACCTTCGACTGAAGAATCATTTCAACAAAATCACTGGGTGATTCATAAGCACATAAAAAACCGTCCTATACTGTAAGTGCAGATTCCTGGCAATCCCAACCCTGACCCATTTTCTAACTATTGAAAGTTGCAGGTTTTTCACTGGACTGTAAGTAGCGAGAAACCACCTGTGGGTATTTCCCTACCCAACTTATTCATAAATATTGAACAAGCAAATCTAAAATAAAAATACAATGACCCAGACAAAAGCACCACCATGCCCTATCTTATTTTCTGTCAAGGATCCAGCAATCTATAGCCCTTGAAGTCTAACTTGACTACAACCCAAGTTTTTATGTATGTGTAAATCGTTTTTTAAAATACAGTCTAAAAAACAAAAACAAAAAAACAAAAAAATCCAGAAAAACAAAAAAGACAGTCTTGTGATAGGAAAATCACATCAAATTCAAATGTAACCACTGTTATTTTACGTAAACATAGCTATCCCCACTGGTTTCTTATTGCACCATCTACTCCTTAGGGTAGTTATGTACTTGCCAACAAGACTATATATCTTACAGAAAACATTTACTACCTGGCCCTTACAGACCCAATTTAGAACACAGTATGTGAGAGCGAAAGAGAACTATGGATGTGCAAAGGAAAATTTGATTTCCCTTTCTCCAAATCAAAATGTCAAAAATTGGGTTTTTCTTAAAAATTTTAGTAAGGATTTTAAATAAAAATTTAGCAATGTAATTTTTAAAAATCATTGATTTGGTAAATTAATTGTCCTTTCACACCCACGAAGTAGACACAGAGACTTCTGTACAAAATACATGTATTCATTTAACACTACTCATTGGGTCCCAAATATGAAGAATGCTTTTTTTCCCCAAGATTTTATTTATTTATTTGACAGAAAGAGAGATCACAAGTAGGCAGAGAGGCAGGAAGGAGGGGGGAAGCAGGCTCCCTGCCAAGCAGAGAGACTGACATGTGGCTTGATCCCAGGATCCTGAGATCATGACCTGAGGTGAAGGCTGAGGCTTACCCCACTGAGCCACCCAGGCACCCCTAAAGAAAGCTTTTAATGCAGGACTAATTTTCGCTGGTATAGGTCTATAACTAAAAGTTTAAAGAAACAGCTTCGTTTCAATGGCTGGAAAATATAAGACCCTCAAGATAGGGAAAAAGCCACTTTAACAATACATAGTATGTCTGAATATAAATGTATTTCTAAGCTAGGATATTTGCTATTTTTTTTGTTTTCCTTCAGGTAACTCCAGAATCCACTTCATGATTGGAAAGACCAGAAGACAGCTTTGTCATAGAAAGAACATCAGAAGGCAGCATACACATCTTTTCCTCAAGTCTTTTAAATGGATACCATAATTAATAAGTATCTCCACTCCAGCTGTTTTACTTTTGCCAAGAGCATTTTTTAGGAAGTACAACTGGAAAATTGCAATGGGGCGTGGGGTAAAAGCTCATTATCAATTGACAAGAAGCTATAGTAGTTATAAAGCTATTAGAACAGAGTATCTTATGAATCAATACCTTCTCTGGCCTTCCATTGAGTCCACCTGATGGCAACTGTCGTTCACAAAGCCACCAACCGAGTAAATCAGAATTTACTTGATGCAACTGGCTAGTAATAGCCAGAAATCCTGTGCAACAATAGATCTAAAATTACAGACATAAAGTACATGTGTATAACAATTTTCAACAGTAGTGTAGTAATAAAAACTACTTAAATGCCATTTATGTCTAAAAACTTGCTTTCTATTAACAAGTCAGAACTGCAAACACATAAATATCACATACCTAACTGAACAAATCCAAACATACTAATTCCAGGATCCAATTCTACAATGAAATACTATTGTCAACATTTCTTCATAGCTAAAAGCAAAAAATTTTTTAAAAAGATTTTATTTTTAAGTAATCTCTATACCCAACATGGGACTCAAACTCACAACCACAAGATGAAGATCTTATGCTCTACCTACAGAGCCAGTCAGGTGGCTCTAAAAGCAAATTTTATTGGACACCGACTTACAGATACAATACACAATAGTACAAACACTACTTACAAATACAACTGCCTCTCTGGCACAAGCAAACAGGTATTCAGGATAGGCAGGGAAAAGAATGTTTCCATCTACTTAGTTAAAAACTAATGGAAAATAAAAGCGGTCTCAGTTGGAAGAACATCCAACTCCTGATCCCAGGGTTATGAGTTTGAGCCCCACACTGGGTACAGAGATTAAATAAACAAAACTTTGTTGGGGGGGGGGGGGGAGACGGTTAAGTAGTGGAAAATAAAAATGTGTCTTTCGTGATAATAAACCTACTTATGTTGCCTGGGCCAGGGGCTTCCACCAACAGGGAATATGTACACAACTACTATAAAAATGCCTTTCTTTATCTGCATTTAAGCAAATCTTATGTAACATCCCATATTACATTTAAATTAACTTCAGTCATATGTAACAGACACTGAAACTGCTATTAATGTATTTTCCCAATTTTTCACTTACCCCCTCAAAACTTACATATTTTAATCTGCATTAATAAGTTACCTGCCCAGCATGGGATTCAGAACCTGGCCTGCAACCAAATCCACCATCAAAGTTCATACACGATAAAACAAATTCGATTGCCTTTTCCACATTAATAGCATCTAGCTTCCCCTACAAACAGAAAAAATAAGCCTACTGAATTCCAGAATAATCATGGGAATTTAATTATTCCAATACAATATTCAAAACTTACCAATAGGGCCAAGGTTGCCACTGCACAGAAAGAGAATCTTGTATCAATTTCTCCTAAAAGAAAAAGGAAATTAAATAAAAACTGTTATCAGAGGCATGTGATCTTAATATATAATGCCAATTAACTGAAAAACTGTACAACTACCATGTTTAAATTTCCATGAGTTCAAGCTTAATATTTACTTTTCAATTAGCAGGATGAAAGCTGAATCTGAAGTAAAACCACTTCTAAGAAATCCAAGAACTAGAAAATTTGCCAAAAATACAGCAAAATTATCTTAAGTTCCTTACAGCACCCAGAAAGGGAAGGTAACACAGAACCAAAAAGACAACTCAATTTCTAACAGTGACAATAAACTTACCCTATTATATAAAAGTAGATTTTCACATCCCATGAAGCAGCTGGTCTCTCCGGCCTGCACTGTATTCAGCCCTAAAGCAGAGATTATCTACATTTATCAAGATAGTACTATTCCCTCCCTCCACTCAAATATCCAGTAAGTTTGTAAAGTTTTTTGAATATCTCTCCCTCTTCATTAAAAAGTTTATTAAAAAAAAAAAAAACTTTACAAAGCCACCAAATACTGGGGGAAAAAATTTCACCTACCTCAAATTTTAGACTGGCCCCCTCTGTTCCAGTTCTCTTGTATGCTGATAAACTAACACAGTGCATGCTGGAACTTCCAGCAGACCATTTAACTTCAGTAAGACCAGCTGCTTAGTGGGACCTGAAAAGATCAAAAACTTAAAAATCTCCTTATAATTATTAGCAAAGCCTCCAACTCACTGTACTTAAAAACTTTCAACAAATCTTATCACTATAATAAACACCCAAACAGATTTTAATATTGGTACTTTGGGTAGCATGAATGAGACTGACATTACCCCAAATATCTCCAGCAAAAGAACCATCTTCTTTCTGTAGACTCTGAACATATTCCACAACTTTATTTACATCAATAACATTAATACTATCATACAGAGTAAGAATCTGTAACAAAAACAAAACAAATTAAGTAAATACTTCTTCAACACTGCTACGTTTGTTCTAATGATGTTCTTCCTCAACTACCTTTTAAACTGTCAAGCAAGCATATCCTTCTGTCTATGCACATTGTGACCTTTTTGCAATGGTGCAGACTATCTTCTACTATGCCACAGCCATTATCAACAAACCCAAACCAGTAACAAAGAATTTATTTCCTCCATATAAACTGTAACTTCGTATTCCAAACTTTTAAATATACGAACATACATAGACAGAAGTAGACTTTATAGTATTTTTCTAGAAGATTGTATTTATTTATTTGACAAGAGTTAGAGACAGCGAGAGGAACACAAGCAGGGGGAGTGGGAGAGGGAGAAGCGGGCTTTCCACTGAGCAGTGAGTCCAAAGCAGGGCTCAGTCCTGAGCTAAAGGAAGACACTTAATTACTGAGCCACCCAGACACCCCCAGAAGTAGACTTTCAAGTCGTAATCGTGGATCTTCACTATTATGAAAATTAAACCACTTAACTCTACCTGGTGATTTTTCAAGTTATTTACATATACTGAAAATAAACATTTTATCATTCAAGGTCTCAGTGTAATTTTACAATTTACATCAACTTTGGATTCAGCTAATACATGCCATCACATCACTGACCTTGTAAAATACAGGCTTCATTTGGAAAGATTAGGGAAACTTTTTTTTGACAGATACCAATTCTGTCATGTTCCTAATGCCCAGTTCACTTTCTCCATTCTCAGGTAAGAGAATACACTACCAAGATTATTAAATTTTAGTATTTACCTGGACAGCACTCAGAGTGTACAAAAGATGAGGGTCATGTCCAATACTGGCACTTATTCCACCACACTCATGTTGACATGACTTAATGAATGTCAGAATTTCTTCTCTATTCATCCGATGTAGTTGTCCCATGAGATCCATTACAGTCAGACCCCAATAGATACCACTCATTCTCAAATACTCAGACATACAGTATTCCTAAAATACACAATTATTTTAATGTGCCAGTTTGAATTGATGCAGGGTTATTAAAGTGATAGAACATGTAAAAACTAGCCATACTTATTGTTTAATTCAATTCATCCTAACATCAGTGTTAATTTTAAAATTGTGGCTATCAATACTGGGGGTTAGGAGGGAGTAGGATCTGCAATGTGTATGATAAGTTCACCTGCAACTAACAATACAAATAGGACTTTAATCTCTCTTAAGATCTAACCAGATGTGTAAGTAAAAAAAAATATACTAACTTTTTTCAAGTTTGGGGACAGAGTATTTCTTTCAGAGTACCTACATCATATTTATCAAGTATCATTCTATTAATATATGGACCATGTACAAAGCCTATCTACTACCTATTAGTAAATGGTATAACAACTTGAAACCAAAATAGCCAAGGCATGCAAAAGTTTAAATAGCTAACCATAGCTACTCAGAGACATAAAAACTGGTACAGAGACTAGATCAGAAATAAATTTTTGCTAGTCACCAATGCAATACATGTTAAAGTTTCAGTCTGGTGAGTAGTCTTAGGGAATTTAACAGGTCACCAATTCATCAATGTTTCCCAAAATGGTAAATTAATTCAGTTGTTTGGATACTACAGGGAAAAATTTACTTTCAGTTTCATTACTTAGCCCCAAAGAGGGTTAACTATTCTTCAAGGTTTGAAACTTAAGGTAAAACTTTTTCAAGGTCTCAGCGTAATTCTAGAGCTTAAGTGTTATTACACATCAGCCATATATTCAGGTAATACATGCCAACACATCACTGACCTTGGAAGTAATACCTCAAGGACAAAAATACAAATCTCTTCTCTACCTCAAACCTCTTAAGCATCTAGGCAGATGGGGAATCTATTTTATCTGTCAAAGCCTCTGAGAACCGTGGTTAATTCTGATACCAAGGTACACTCACTGCACCCATGGAGAGAACTTCAGTCCTCCGCATGCAAGAGTTTCCGTTTTTAAGAAACACGGGCCACAAGTACTGACCCATTTACTGTTCATGCGTAATAGTGTCATTTCTTCAAAATAAAACAAACTTTCAACACAAAATCATACATACATAATCATCTTTCTTGGAGCCATACGACGCGATATAATCCGCATGCTTCTCTAACAACAGCGTGTCAGGTGCATCTGACTTGATAATAACATCCTTCTGCGGTGTGCCCTTTCAAAACAAAAAAGCAGTGACTTTGTAACGGTTCATTTTCTTATGCTTGACCCCAGTGTATATATTCAATATACATCTGAACTCTTCACTTTAATTCCATCCTGCCACACAGAACTTTCTATATAAAAACTAGGCATCTGACCAGAAAGAAATTAGGCACTAAAGCTCTTATGAAGATTCGGGTATTTTTTCAGGTCTCAGAGTAATTCTAGAGCTAAAGTAGTAATAATCAGCTTAGGATTCAGAATACATGCCAGCTCATCATTGACCCAAAAAATTATTACCCTCATCTGTTGTTGCTTATCTTTCACTTAAAAGTAAAATAAACACCACAAAACAGCCCTTCTTGCCAATTCAGAACTTAGTTTACAAGCAGCAGAAAACTGAAGCATTAAAATTAAAATGTAAAATATTTATATATAAAATATAGGTAGCCCATAATTCGTAGTTAAGTTCTTTAATTAAATTTTACTAATCCTAGGTTATCAATTTATCAATAAGTTCCTTTAGTTTCATCTTCTCCAGCTTTAGTCTTAGTTTCTTCATTTGCAACAAGCCCTCAGGAAATGAGGATTCTGCTCTAGTTCCCCGCATTTCTTACTGTTATCAAGACAGCTAAAACTCATTCTAAGTAGGTCATGACCATTACCGGAAAAAATTTTGTGAATTTCCATCAGATCCCACTTAAAATTTACTGCATCTTCAAAGAACGTTATCAGTAATGACTTTATCGGTTTTGAGCCATAAAATATAGGAAAAAAGGAAAAAAAGAACCACCGACTGGTCCGGCTTTTTTGAGGAATTAAGAAATCGGGCCGTTGAATCTTGAGGCCTGCCTCTTAGGAGAAAGCCTAGATAAAATTAGAAGCCGTACATGCGCCCGCGAGGTCTGCAAAAAGCGCTGAGTAATACTTCATTCTCTCTGAACCCTAAAAAAATCCCTTTCACGGCCGGTGTCTTAACCCAACTGTTCTCCAATGCTTGCTAAACAATTAGAACGACTGAGGTGCTCAGTATAACTCCACCTAAACGCCAGCCGCGCAGTCACAGTAAAGGACACCCTCACTCACCATGTCTGAGACGGAAAAGAGAACTTTACTCCGTTCCTGGGTAGATTTAGGCGGCACGCGCCTGCGCATAAGCTCCCCCCAGGCCCCTTCTCGGCATAGCTGACCACACTCCCGCCTGTAGGAAGGAACAGTTGCTCGGCTGTCCTAGGACCCCGCCAAATGCTCATAGCTGTCCTCGCTGCCTGAACCCAAGTTCTGTAGGGGTCATTTTCTCGTCCTGTGGTGATCTTGATGTGTCTGAAAGTTTTAAGTAATATGTATCTGAATTACTTTGAAAAAATAATTTGTTCCTGAGGCTCTTTGAACTCTGAAGATCTGGAGTGGATGGTAATTAGTGGAATTCTTGCATGTAGGAAGTATTCAATGTTTTCTGAGTAAATGTTAAAATGTTTACATGTCCCTCCTGTTTGCCTTTTCTGTTTCAGATGTGGCTCTCTCACTCTCTTCACTTCTTCAGCAAGTGCTACTAGCTGGAAATTTTGTAAATTGCTTTTGAAAAACAACAACAACAACAACAAAAACCATCCATGTTCTTTTCACAAACTTCCGACTACATTCAGATTTGCTAGGGGTGTTATTACAGGTATTTTCGTTTGTGCTTCCTTGGATCTTTCATACTTAAGTATTTTGAGCACTCATTAGAAAATATTGGCACCCTATACCCTTACAGTGTATTAACATTCAATAACGATTTGAAGACGTGTTCTGACACAATGACATATATGGGCTATCAATAATTAAGAGTGTTGAATCTCTATGATGATAGATTTCATTTTTTTCTCCCTGTAATCAATATTCTCATTTATAGTTTGAAGCTACTTTAAATGCATGTAAGGTTAGCATCTATTTCTGGTGAGTTGATCCTTGTACCATTAAATGATGACTGTCTATAGCCCTAATACTTTTTGTCTTAAGAAGTCTGCCCTACTATCTGCTCAGCAGGGAGCCTGCTTCCCCCTCTCTCTCTCTTTGCCTGCCTCTCTGCCTACTTGTGATCTCTCCCTGTCAAATAAATAAATAAAATCTTTAAAAAAAAAAAAAAAAAAGTCTGCCCTAAATGCCTGTGTGGCTCAGTGGGTTAAGTCTCTGACATTGACTCAGGTCAGGATCTCAGGGTCCTGGAATGAAACCCTGCCTTGCGTACCTTGTAAGGCTCTCTGCTGAGCATAGTTAAGCTGGTAGTCTGCTGGGCCTTCTCCCTCTGTCCTCCCCCCTCTTATATGCTCTATATATCACTCTTTCCCACTATCTCTCAAATATCTCTCAAAAGTCTTAAAAAAAAAAATAAAACTGCCCTAAATATTAGTGTAATTTCCCCAGCTTTGTTTTGCCTCTAAGTCAGATGGGGGAGAGATGTGATAGAGGGAGGAAAAACAAGTGAGAAGGAGTGGTCAGACTTCCTAAAAAAGAAATGCTTAAAGTAATAATACAAGCATCAGATCCAAAAAGTACCATTCAGATTAAATCAGTAACTGCTGAAAGAATGAAAAAAACAAGCCTCAATTCCTACTTTATAAATTCATTCAACAAATAAGTATTGGATGTCTAGAATGTGCCAAATATTATTCTAGGTTCTAGGGGTACAATGGTGAATAAAATGTTATCTGTATAGGAAGCGTGTGTTCTAGCAATTCTTGTAATTACATCCAGCAGTTCTATTTCTAGGTATTTATCCTACAAATACATACAGTCCTTTGAGTATGAAGTGACTTATGTGCACGAATATTCAAAGCAACAGTCTTTTTATTTAAGATTTTATCTGTTTACTTGACAGAGAGGAGGGGAGAGAGAACAAGCAGGGGGAGTGGCAGGCAGAGGGAGAGGGAAAAGCAGTCTTTCCCATGCAGGGCGGGACCCCAAGGACCCAGAGACCAGGACCAAAGCCAAAGGTAGACCTCCAACCCACTGTGTCACCCAGGCTCCCCAGGAGCAGTCTTTACAATAACAAAAGATTACAAATACCTTATTTACCATTGAAAGGTTAAATAAACTATACTGTATTGATAATGCAGCTGGTAAAGAGAATGAGGCGGGACGCCCGGGTGGCTCAGTTGGTTAAGCAGCTGCCTTCGGCTCAGGTCGTGATCCCAGCCTCCTGGGATCGAGTCCCACATCGGGCTCCTTGCTCAGCAGGGAGCCTGCTTCTCCCTCTGCCTCTGCCTGCCACTCTATCTGCCTCTGCTCACTCTCTCTGTCAAATAAATAAATAAAATCTTTAAAAAAAAAAAAAAAAGAGAATGAGGAAGCTCTGTGTACATTGATTGCTATGGAAAGATCTCCACAATATATATATATTTTTAAAGATTTTATTTATTTATTTGACAGAGAGAGAGATCACAAGTAGGCAGAGAGGCAGTCAGAGAGAGAGAGGAGGAAGCAGGCTCCCCGCTGAGCAGAGAGCCCGATGCGGGCCTCGATCCCAGGACCCTGGGACCATGACCTGAGCTGAAGGCAGAGGCTTTAACCCACTGAGCCACCCAGGCACCCAAATCTCCAAAATATATTAAGTAAAAACAAAAACAGAAAGTGCCCAGGGGTATATAGTGTGCTACTATTTGTGTGGAAAACAAAGGAGAAAAATATATGGATATATTTGCAAATGAACAGAATTACTAAAAGCAGTTGCCTACAGGAGGAGGGTTGCTGGGAACAGGATTAAAGAAGGCTTATTCTTCACTGAATATCCTGGTGCTTTTGAAATTTGGTGTATTTTACCTCTTCAAAAAAATAAAAATAAAAATATCTCCCCTCCAAAGAAAAGTAGCTACAAAACATCTCTGTCTCTAGACATGTGCTGTGTAAAAATATAGCTAAATGGGATAGTTGAGATAATGGCCAATCTGAATTGAGATATGTTGTAAAGTGTAAAACACACACCCTATTTCAAAGACTTAGTCAGAAAAATAAACTAAAATATCTCATTAACAATTTAAAAAGTACTAATTGTTGAAATAATATTTGGGCATATTGGGATAAATAAAACTATATTCTTAACATTAATTTCACCTACTGCTTTTTATCTTTTTCCCCCTTTGCCTTGTCTTTTTTTAAGTAATCTCTACACTTAACATGGGGCTCAAACTAGAGTGTCATGCTTTACCAACTGAGCCAGCCACATGCCCCTCTTTTTACTTTTTTAAATGTGACTATTAAAAAATTTATAATTACATAAGATCATATTATATTTCTGTTGGACAATGTTGCTGTAGTCACTGTGTTTTATGGGAACTGTAGCTGTGTCTGGTTTGTTCACCATTACATATTATGCAAATGAAACAAGTTTTTCTTTACCTACAATTTTGTTCAAAGCCTAGATTGTGATTATGAACATAATTTCATTAGCTTCCAGCATCTAAACTGTTTCTAGTCTGTTCTAACATCTTTATGTCATGGAATAGCATTTCCAGGACAAACAATACCGTATTTCACCTAAAATGCCATTGATTATAAGATGCATCCCAATTGAAAAGATAACAAATGTGGAAAAAAACAGCCAATGGCTATGAACATAAACGTTATCCAGATTTTTGAGATGTTAAATATGAAAAAAATGTGCATTTTGGAATCAGTGAAATACGGTAACTGAGTTATTTTGAAATATCAAATGTAGAAGCAAAATATTATATGCTCCATGCCCCATATCCCTCTTGTAAAGGTATATTACATTCTATACATTGTATGACATTTCTGATATTTCTTCTCTTCCATTTTTCTATTCCAGTCAAGTAAATGAAATCTTGTTTACAGGGGCACCTGGGTGACTCAGTGGGTTAAAGCCTCTGCTTTCGGCTCAGGTCATGATATCAGGGTCCTGGGATCGAGCCCCACATTGGGCTCTCTGCTCGGCAGGGAGCCTGCTTCCCTTCCTCTCTCTCTGCCTGCCTCTCTGCCTGTTTGTGATCTCTGTCTGCCAAATAAATAAATAAAATCTTAAAAAAAAAAAAAAAGAAAAGAAATCTTGTTTACGATCTTAGAATTACATGCCTTCCTAACTAAGTAATATCAAAAGGAACTGGATAGGTTAAGATGGAGGTATAGAAGGAGTAGAATTCTGAAGCCATTTATTTATTTATTTGAGAAAGAGAGCAGTGCAGTGAGGAGCCCAGGGAGAAGGACAAGCAGACTCCACTCTGAGCCTGGAGCCAACTCCAGGCTCAACCTCACAACCCTAAGATCATGACCTGAACTGAAATCAAGAGGTGATTTTAGGTGCAAAATAGTACCTTTATTTACACTTTATTTACACAAAACAGTACCTTAATTTATACTGTTTTGTAGTGAATTTCTGTTTTCTTGATCAGTTGTGTTTTTTTCTTGGTAATTGAGTCTATGATGCAGTATATATATGCTATTATCAAAGTCTACTGAGACAGCTCAGTTACATATATGGTTTATATTTTTGTGATATATGATTTTATGCACTGTTACTTAGCTATTACAATCTAATGAAAATATAGCAAATTAATTTTCTTTCTTAAAGCTCTGTACATTAAAATATGTCTGCTCTTTAAAAAAAATCAAAGTCAGATGTGCAACCGACTGAGTCACCCAGGTGCCCCTGAAGCCATTTAGAAGTAACTTTTTAGATAAAGTTGGAGATGAAAAACATTTAATAATATAAAATCCTGAGGTGGAGAAATGAGCTAAATGGATGATGGGTTTTAAGGAGGGCACATATTGTGATAAGCATTGGGTGTTGTATGTAAGTGATGAATCACCAAATTCTACACCTGAAACTACTACTACACTGTATGTTCACTAACTGCAATTTAAATAAAAACTTGAAATTTAAAAAAGAAAAGAAAAATCCTGTTCCTTAATTATGAACTGTAAAAAAGACCTTGAAGTTTAGCTGTTTGAAACAATATTTGAGACATCTAGTTCTAAGGTTTAAATTGGATTTATTTATTTGTTTGTTTATTTTTATTTAGTTGGCAGAGAGAGAGAGAAAGGGAGAGAGCACCAGCAGGCAGAGTAAGAAGCTGAAGCTGGTTCATCACTGAGCAGAGAGCATGATATGGGGCTTAATTCCAGGACCCTAGGATCATGCGTGACCTGAGATGAAGGCAGACACTTAACCAACTGAGCCACCCAGGCACCCCTTAAATTGGTTTTAATATCATATTGGTTCCCTCCCAGATTAATGACATAAAATGTTTCATATGTGTTTATTTTATATCTATATGCACCATGATTTTACCATTCTGAAAATTAGAAGTTTTAGAAGTCATCTATGTAGATGTCCAAGTAGGTCAACAGATAAAGCCAAGTAAACTGCATTGCTTGAGCACAGTACATCAAGATCTACTTAAGCTGAGATACAGTTTTTCTTGGCTCACAGAGTGATTCTTATGTGTCAGTAAGGACCTTTTGACTCTATTTGTACAGTTTTTGCCCTCCTTAATTATTTCATTTTTTTTGTTTTTGGCTTTAACTTCAGGCCCAGCCTGTAAGTTAATCTTCACTGGTGACAATGATTAGGACTGTGTTTTTATGGTCCGTTTGGTGATCTCTGTCCGTGACAGAAATTTATTTTCTCTTATGTGAGAGATGACAGGGAATCTGGTTTGTTCATCCTTGTCTGTATATGAGAGAGCTCTAATTAGTTAAGAATTTAATACCTGTTGGGAAGGAGAGGAGCTCTTTGCGATCTAGACTTGCAAATTTACTTTCCGCCTTTGGCTAAATTTGTTTTACATCTGAAAGTTTTAAGTTCTCAGTGTGTCTACATGTCTTTAATTAAGGAAGGCCTTTGCTTCTCATTGTACGCCTATGAAATGCTTTCCTACTTCTGAGCAGTATACAGTATACATTAACAGATTAGATTGTGCCTCATATTAAAGATCTCTCTTCTGATTGGTTTATAAATAAGCACTCATATAAATGAAATAATCCCCAAATTACCAGAAAATTTAAAAAGTTAACTTTTTAAAAGATTTTATTTTATTTATTTGTTGTAAATATTTATTTAGTTATTTTAGAGAGAGAGAAAGAGAGTGAGCAGGAGGAGCAGAGGGAAAGGGCAAGCACACTTCCATGATGAGCATGGAGCCCGATGTGGGGCTCAGTCCCAGGACCCTGGGATCATGATGTGAGCCGAAGGCAGATGCTTAATTGACTGAGCCACATGGGTTAGATTTTAAAGGAGAAAAAAAATCATTCATATACAAACTGCTAGCCAGAAACATTTTTAAAAATTCAAGTTTACATAAGTAAGATGAATCTTTGGGCAGATCAGAGAGGCCTAGTAATTTGGGTTAATGAAAAAAAACAGCTATCTGTTATTTTCTTTGCTTATCGGTATTAAGTATATATATTGTTCTATATGTACAGTTTAGAAAGTTTTTAACATGTAAACATTTTTTTTCAAATTTTTATTTATTAAGAAATCTCTACCCCCAATGTGGGGCTCAAACTCATGACCTCAAGATCAAGAGTCACATGCTCTACCAACTGAGCCAGCAGGCACCTCAGTAGTTTATTTTTTAATGAAGATATAAATTAGTCTGAATTTCCTGACTCTTTATATTGGTTTATTGGTCAAATTGGCTAACCTAACTCCTACATATATTTTAAGATTTTTAAAATTAATAAATTTGGCTTCCACTAAGTTGAATCATAATTCTAACAAACATTTTTTTCCAACAGTAAGTCTGTTTTCAATTATGTCAGATTAAAGGTAATTGCAAAGACCTTTAGGAAATTTAACTAGTTTGGGTTAATTAATTATTATCATGACAAGCCTAGATTGTTTCTTGGATAGAATATTAAAACCTTGATTACTGAGCATAATTTTAAGTTTATATATTTTTGGTTCTTATTTCAATGTGCTATGGAATAAATGATATCTTTAAGTCAAGTTAATAAGTGGTTCTTTTTTCCACTTTAAGATATAAAAGGATACGTATAGCTGTATAAAACTGTGTTAATATTTATGGTCTTTGGGCTGCCTGGGTGACTCAGTTGGTTAGGCATCTGCCTTCGGCTCAGGTCATGATCCTGGGATACTGGGATTCAGCCCCACATGGGGCTCCTTGCTCAGTGGGAGCATGCTTCTCTCTCTCCCTCTGTTGCTCCCCCTGCTTATATGCATGCCCGCTCTCTCTCTCTCTCTCTCTCTCTCTCTCTCTCGCTGTTAAATAAATAAATAAAATATTTTTTAAAATATTCATGATCTTTGATGGTCTGCTAAAATGTTTTTATGTGACAAACAGTTCTCAGTTCTCAGAAGCTGTCTCCCAGCTTCCTCTAAGAGTTAGTTTGTCAGGAAGTTGGTTTCTTTGATGAAGTCATAGTTACAACGATGATTGTATAACTCTAACAGGAGCAATAATGAAAGAGAAATACAACTACCTATGTGTTTTTATTTTTCAAGAGAAGAGTGGTTTGTTCTAGAATATGAAAAGGTGTGTTGAGAGAGAAAATTTCAGCAAAGTGAATTTTATTTATCTTGGTATATAATACCAGAGTCTGAAAAGACACTGGACTATGCTACAATTTTGGCAAAGTTCAGTCATTTTTAAGGGGCTTGCTTCCTTGACTTACTCATCAATCCCTAATGTAAAAGGTTCATCTTTACTTTCTGCTTGGATAACAGATTTTGTCTTACCAGAATAAATTTTCTGTTCTCTAAATGTTGACTTTATTATATCTTTAATTATTAAAAAAAGAAAAAAGGAACAAACATTCTTCATTTGAGAAACATCTTAAGTTTCTTATAATCATGTTACAGTATATTTTTCTGTATTTATTTTTATTGACTGTCCCTTTAATTAAGTAGATAACTAAGCATTCTTTCTCAGGAACCTATAATTCTATCTTAATCAAATGATCAAATCATCTCTGACATCTCTTTTAATTTTGCCTTCCGAAGGTCAACTCTTGAATGTAGAAAAATAAAAATTTCAGGATCTATTTTACACCTAAATATTTCTTGAAATTTCCTGGGGGAGGGAGAGCCCGGGTGGGGGAATCTGTTCTTTCACTTTATAAAAAGAAAAATATTAGGGGCACCTAGGTGGCTCAGTTGGTTAAGCATATGTCTTTGTCTCAGGTCGTGATCTCAGGATCCTGGGATGAAGACCCACATCAGGCTCCTTGCTCAGTGGGGAGCCTGCTTCTCCCTCTCCCTCTGCAGCTACCTGCTGTTTGTGCTTGTTCAATCTCTCTCTGTGTCAAATAAATAAATAAAATATTTTAAAAATTAAAAAATGGTCTCCTTTCTCTCTGCCTGCCTCTCTGCCTACTTGTGATCTCATCTGTCAAATAAATAAATAAAATCTTTTTAAAAAAATGAAAAGATGTTAGAAATAATTAAGTTTACTTTATGTGCTCCATTATTTTTTAATTATCAGCAATATTGTGTGAGCAACATAGGAAAAGTTGATAAATAAATCAGATCAACTCACTCTTCTTTAGCTTAAATATTTGTATAGTTAAAATGTCATTAATGTAAAATAGCCAAAATTATGTACTTTATGAAAAGGACCTGGAGATATGCCAATGTCATTTCCCTCAGGGGAAATAGTGGTTAAATTCTTGTGAAACAGTTATGCACTGTGCTTTCGAGATTTTTTTTTTTTACTTCCATTCTATTACTGGATATATTATTACCTATAACCTTCAGTCTTAGTCATTGCAATGGAGTAAATGTTTCTGTTCCCCCTCCCAACTTTTTATGTTGAAATTCGAGTCCCCAATGTGATGGTATTAGGAAGCGAGGGTTTGGGAAGGCAATTAAGTCACAGAAAAGTGGAGTACTTATGGGTGGGATTAGTGCCTGTACAAAGGGACCTCAGAGAGCTCTCTGACCCTATTTCTGCCATGTGAGGATATACGAAGTTAACAGTCTACAACACAGATGTGAGCAGTGCTCTCATATTGGACTTTCCAGCCTCCAGAATTTTGAGACATCAAACATTGGTGGTTGAAGCCAATCAGTTGTTTTATTATAGCAGCCTGAGCTAAGACAGTTATCTGCAGATAGTTTCTGTTTTACTCTGATGGCAGCTTGAAGGTTCTACTATAAGCTACAGGCCAAAGTTTGTGCATTCAGGGACAGCCTTAAAACCTCATGGAAAGGATCCATTACTTTGAACTATTGATAGCTACTTCCAAGATTAGTCTTTTGGGTACAGACTTTGAAGTGGACATAGCTTAGACAAATTTTACAACATACCATTAGACTAAGTCTGAATTTCTTAAGACTCTTTAGTCTGGAAGGAGAAGCTTCTTGAAAGCAGTTTACTGACTCAAGAGCCAGCAATTTCAGAGAACCGAATGAGCCAATGAGGGGAGCTTAATCAGGGTTACATAATTTGGAATATTCATGCATTTGTGATGTTCTGCTTCGATGGATATATGAGGAAGCCCTTTTTTATTCTTAGGCTTTCCTCAATTTAGTGAATTGTGCTTTTGTAAACCGAAAGTTTAAAATGGTGTCTGATTCTCATTGGGTCCCTAGAATTAAGAAACATTTTCTGAACCTACTTATACTTTATGGCAATATTCAAAATGAAACTACTCCTGTTTACTAGGATATAATTAAACAAATTGGTTATGTAACCAAGGCTATACCTGGAATGTCATATTTGAGAATAATTTTCATGTAAACATGTCTGACAAGCATATTATTAAAAAAAAAAAACAACAAGTTGACTGTGTATGGTGAGTCAATGCTTACAACACTGTTCCAGTAAAACTGGAATGGCATAGGATTCCAGTCTTACAGGTGGTAAGGAAGGGCCCTTTTTGGCAAACCAGGAATGTTAGTAAATTTTAGAGATGCTGAGGAGAGAAATTCACCCAAAATCTTAGGTACTACTAGAGAACCCTGGTGCAGAGTTTCTTGGGTTTGGTTCCATAGCCTTGATATAGCAAATTATACAGGCTTTTATCTTATTCATTTTTTTAAATTTATTTGAGAAAGAATAGAACGAGATATAGAGAGAAGGAGAGAGAGAACAGGGAAAGGGGCAAAGGGAGAGAATATACAAGCAGATTCCTGCTGAGTATAGTGCCTGATGCAGAGCTTGATCTTATGACCCATGAGATCATAACCTGAGCTGAAACCAAGAGTTGGACAGTTAACTGACTGAGCCACTCAGGTGCCCCTATAGAGGTTTTAAAAGTCTAATTTGCGTGTCCTCATGAAAACTTGCAGACAGAAGTTAGTCCTGCACCTTTGGTAATTATTCAGCACAGTAAGTCTGGATTTGGAAAGTAAATTCCAGGAGGCTAACATAGTTAATTAACACTGTGGCAATAATCTGGCCAAACATAATGAAATCTCTATTTTTGTATCAAGGAAAATCTTGGCAGGTTATTTATGATCATAAGGAAGAGGCGGTCAAGAAACATTGCCAAGGAGTGCCTGGGTGGCACAGTGGGTTAAAGCCTCTGCCTTTGGCTCAGGTCATGATCCCAGAGTCCTGGGATCGAGCCCCCCATCAGGCTCTCTGCTCAGCAGGGAGCCTGCTTTCCTTCCTCTCTCTGCCTGCCTCTCTGCCTACTTGTGATCCCTGTCTGTCAAATAAATAAATAAAATCTTAAAAAAAAAAGAAGAAGAAAGAAAGAAACGTTGCCAAAAACATGGAAATGGAAAAACCTGGCTCTAAGATGGCAGAGGAGTAGTGAGACCTAAATTTTTTCTGGTCCCCAGAATTCAGCTAGACAGTTATCAAATCATTCTGAACACCTGCAAATTCAACAGGAGATCGAAGAAAAGAATAACACCAACAATATGAACAGAAAATGACCACTTTCTGGAAGGTAGGATGTGCCAAGAAATGATTCTGAGGATATATGGGAAGATAGACCATGAAGGGGAGGGAGCCTCCATCAGCCAGCTCCCAGTGATAGAGCAGCGGACCACAAATTCAGAACTTTTAGAAGTCTACTCTGGTGAGGTATGTCTCTCTAGCAACTAAGCGGGAGTGAAGGTGGGGAGGGGATGGGGGTGGGATGGAACCCTCCCTGGGACAGTGTATCCTCAGAATCCTCAGGGTCACAGAAAGACCCATAAGCCTGAGTGCAGCAGAGCTCCCAAGTTTTAGAGCCAAGCTGGCTGCAAAGAGTGAGCCAAGGAGTGGGCTCTCAGCTCAGCGTTGCCATAAACCATGATCCGCAGCACAGTCAGGCCACTACTCATTGAGCAGGTACCCAACAAGTGACAGATCCGGGGAGACTACCCTTCCTCTCTCAGGAGGAGTGGCAGGAGAGTGCACTGCAGAAATTTACATGGTTTGGAGACTCCAAACAAGACCATATGCCAGAGATACAAATGCTCAGTCACAGGCCTGGTGAACATGGAGTGTGGCCAGAGACCAGGAAGAGAGGAGTGATTGCTTTTCTCTGAGGGCTCACTGATGACTGGGGCCCTGAACTCTCACTCCTCCAGGGCCAGAGATTGGGAGGCCACCATTTTCATTCTTGACCTCTAAAGCTATACAGAAAGACCCCAGGGAACAAAAGTTACTGAGCAGATTCCTTAGCCCAGCCCCTGGCAAGGGCAGCACAATTCCACCTTGGGGAAAGACACTTGAGAATCACTGCAGTGGGCCCCTTCCCCAGAAGATCATCAAGAACATCCAGCCAAGACCAAGTTTACTAATCAATGAGAACTGTAAAACTCCAGTGCTAGGGGAATAGAGCACACAGAATTCATGACTTTTCCCCCACATGATCCTTTAGTCTTTCAAAGATTTTTCTTCCTTACTTTACTTTACTTTCTTTCTTGTTCTATTTCTTTTTTTAAAATTTATCTTCTTTCCTTTTTCAACTGACTTATCAATTCCTTTTTTAAAATCTTTTTTTTTTTTTCATTGCTTCTCGGCCTTTGGTTAAGATCGAGTGAACATCTTCTTTTTTTCATTCTTACAGTCATATTCTAACCCTTCCTTGTATTTAACCTTACTTTTTGTACATATGTAAGTTTGTCTTTCTTCAAAATTTTGGGATACAGATTCCTCTAACTAAAATATGCCCTAAATCTAGTGTATGACTTTGTTCTATCCACCCGCTTGATCATAATATTTCTCTTTTTTAAATTTATTTTTTCTTCTTTCTTTTTTCAACCAACTTATCTTTTCCTAAAATCTTCTTAAATTTTCATTTTTACCTTCATAGTCCATTCCTCCATTGTCTTTAGCCTTATTTTTGTATATATATAAGTTTTACTTTCTTTAAAATTTTGAGAGGCAGTTTCTTCTAACAGACCAAAATACACCAAAAATCTAGCATATGGCTCTTTTCTATTCACCAGCCTGATCATATTCTTCTTTCTTTTCTTTTTCTTTCTTTCTTTCTTTTTTTTTTTTTTTTTTTCTGTTCCACCCGGTTTTGGGTCTCTTCTAATTTTTTTAGTGTATATGTTTCTGGGGTCCTTGTTACCCTTTTAGCCTTTTGTTCTCTCATTCATCTATTCTTCTCTGAAAAAATGATAAAATGGAAAATTCACTTCAAAATAACCAGAGGCAGTACCAACTGCCAGGGATCTAATCAATATGGACATTAGTAAGATGTCAGAACAAGAGTTCAGAATAACAATTATAAAGATACTATCTGGTCTTGAGAAAAGCATGGAAGATACTAGAGAAACTCTTTCTGGAGAAATAAAATCTAACCAAGTCAAAATCAAAAAGGTTATTAATGAGGTGAAATAAAAAATGGAGATTCTAACTGCTAGGATAAATGAGGCAGAAGAAGAGAATTAGTGATATAGAAGACCAAATGATGGAGAATAAAGAAGCTGAGAAAAAGACAAATTATTGGATCATGAGGGGAGAATCTGAGAGATAAGTGATACCATAAAGTGAAACAATATTAGAGTAATTGGGATACCAGAATAAGAAATAGAGGAACAAAAGGTATATGGAGCAAATTATAGCAGAGAACTTCCCTATTCTTCCAAACATTTAAAGAAAATTAATACCTATTCTTCTGAAACTGTTCCAAAAAATAGAGATGGAAGGAAAACTTCCAAACTCCTTTCATGAGGCCATATGATCTTGATCTCCAAACTAAAGACCCCACCCAAAAGGAGATTTACAGACCAATATCCCTGATGAACATGGATGCAAAAATTCTCACCAAGATACTCACTAATAGTATCCAACAGTATATTAAAAGGACTATTCACCATGACCAAGTGGGATTTATTCCTGGGATGCAGGGGTGGTTCAATATCTACAAATCAATCAGTGTGATACATTACATTAATAAAAGAAAGGACAAGAACCATATGATCCTCTCAATGGATGCACAAACAGCATTTGACAAAATACATCATCCTTTCTTGATTAAAACTCTTCACAATAGGGGCGCCTGGGTGGCTCAGTGGGTTAAAGCCTCTGCCTTCGGCTCAGGTCATGATCCCAGGAACCTGGGATCAAGCCCCACATTGGGCTCTCTGCTCAGGAGGGAGCCTGCCACCCCCACCTGCCTCTCTGCCTACTTGTGATCTCTGACTGTCAAATAAATAAATAAAATCTTTAAAAAAAAACTCTTCACAGTGCAGGGATAGAGGGTATATATACCTCAATATCATAAAGCCATCTTTGAAAAACCCACAGTGAATATAATTCTCAATGGGAAAAAAATGAGAGCTTTTCCCCTAAGGTCAGGAGCATAGCAGGGATGTCCACTATCACAACTGCTGTTCAACATAGTACTAGAAGCCCTAACTTCAGCAATCAGACAACAAAAAGTAATAAAGGGCATCCAAATCAGCAAAGAAGAAGTCAAACTCTCAATTTGCTGATGATATGATAGTTTTTGTGGAAAACCCAAAAGACTCCATTGCAAGAGTGCTATAACTCATATAAGAATTCAATAAAGTGTCAGGATATAAAACCAGTGCATGGAAATCAGTTGCATTTCTATACACCAACAGCAAGACAGAAGAAGGAAATTAAGGAGTCAATCCCATTTACAATTGTACACAAAACCATGAGATACCTAGGAATAAATCTAGCCAAAGAGGCAAAGAATCTATACTCAGAAAACTATAGAATTCTCATGAAAGAAATTGAGGAAGACACAAAGAAATGGAAAAATGTTCCATGCTCATGGATAGGAAGAACAAATATTATGAAAATGTCTATGCTACCTAAAGCAATCTATACAATTAATGCAACCCCTATCAAAATATCATCAATTTCATACACAGAATTGGGACAAATAACCTTAAAATTTGTATGGAACCACAAAAGATCCTGAATATCCAGGAGAATGTTGAAAAAGAAAATCAAAGCTGGTGACATCACAATTCTGGACTTCAAACTCTATGAAAATCCTGTAATCATCAAGACAGTATGGTACTGGCACAAAAACAGACACATAGATCAATGGGACAAAATAGGGAACCCAGAAATGGACTCTCAACTCTATGGTCAACTAATCTTTGACAAAGCAGGAAAGAACATCCAGTGGAAAAAGGACAGTCTCTTCAACAAATGATGTTGGGAAAATTGGACAGCCACATGCAGAAGAATGAAACTGGACTATTTCCTTAAACCACACACAAAAGTAGACTAAAAATGGATGAAAGAACTAAATGTGAGACAGGAATCCATCAAAATCCTTGAGGAGAACACAGGCAGTAACCTCTTCAACCGCAGCCATAGCAACTTCTTCCTAGATACATTGCCAAGGGCAAGGGAAACAAAGGCAAAAATGAACTACTGGACTTCATCAAGAGAAAAAGTTTTTGCACAGCAAAGGAAACAGTCAAAAAAACCAAAAGACACTTGACAGAATGGGAGAAGATATTTGCAAATGATATATCAGATAAAGTGCTAGTACCAAAATCTATAAAGAACTTATCAAACTCAACACCCAAAGAACAAATAATCTAATCTAGAAATGGGCAGAAGACACAAGCAGACATTTCTGTGAAGAAGACATCCAAATGTCCAACAGATACATGAAAAAGTGCTCCACATCACTTGACATCAAGGAAATACAAATCAAAACCACAATGAGATACCACCTCACACCAGTCAGAATGGCTAAAATTAACCAGTCAGGAAATGACAGATGCTGGCAAGGATGCAGAGAAAAGGGAACCCTCCTACACTGTTGGTGGGAATGCCAGCTGGTGCAGCCACTCTGCAAAACAGTGTGGGGGGTCCTCAAAAAGTTTAAAATAGAGCTACCCTACAACCCAGGAATTGCACTACTGAATAGTTACTCCGAAGATACAAATGTAGTGGTCTGAAGGGCACGGGCACCCCAATGTTTATAGCAGTAATGTCCACAGTGGCCAAACTGTGGAAAAAGCCTAGGTATCCATCAACAGATGAATGGATAAAGAAGATATGATATTGAATATATATATATTCAATTTGATATATATGTATATCAAATATGATATATATATATTCTATAAATATATATAATTGAATATTATGCAGTCATCAAAAAATGATATCTTGCCTTTTGCAAAGACATGGTTGGAACTAGAGGGTATTATGCTAAAAGAAATAAATTAGTCAAAGAAAGACAATTATCAAAAGATCTCACTGATATGTAGAATTTGAGAAAACAAGCAGAGGATCATGGGGAAAGAGAGGGAAAAAATGAAACAGGATGAAACCAGAGAGGGAGACAAACCATAAGAGACTCTTAATCTGGAAACGAACTGAGATTTGCTGGAGTGGAAGAGGGTGAAAGGAGGCATGGTTGGGTGATGGACATTGGGGAGGGTATGTGCTATGGTGAGTGCTGTGAATTGTTTAAGACTGATGAATCACAGACCTGTATCCCTGAAACAAATAATAAATTCTATGTTAATTAAAAAAAAAAAAACGCATTGAAATGGATAAAAGGAATGACTGAGTGTCCTTTCAGTGGAGTGTTAGGTATTATCTAATGGATCCTGAGGGCATTATCTGAAGGGCTATTGGCTAGGCTGTTTTACAGTTCTGTAAACTTAAAAGTCTAATTATAGAAAATGGATAGTAATGCAAATGAACTATGAACTACAGTTGATTTCTGCTCCAGGAAAAGATGCCCCCTTAGACTTTTTTGTCCTATAAGTAATTAAAGTTTTATATCTATTAGCAAATTCTTTTAAGCATTTCTAACTGCCTATATGTATGTTCTTCAAATTCTCCCTTACATCAGTTTTAACATCTTATTTGTTCCCTCATTCATTAATGAGTTGCATGAAATCTTTAACATTTAAAAAAAAAAAAAGAAAGTGCTTTCTATAGGATTTAATCTTCAGTCTCCAAAGACCTTTTGTAGTATTTGATCATGGGTAATGCATTCGTGTTATTGGACATCACTCCAGAGGTCATATAAACAGCTATTATTTAAATCCTGAAGCGTCTTGGAATAATCTTTTCCCTTTTAGCAATTTGATGATATGGCACATTCCTTAAATGTTCATTAAAATTACTAGAAACATACCAGCTATGTTATAAACCATCAATTCATAGATGTAGGCAACTAAGAATCATGTTTGTAGTCTGGGACAGTCCCCACGCTGGCTGTAATGGCCCTAGCCAGTCACTTTATATAAGTCACAAGAAATCAAATACATAAATACTAAGTCTTATTCTATTATGGATCAAAGAAGCAGAGAAATCTAGGCTACAGAATGAGAAAAAAATGAAACATAACAGAGAGAAGTAGAGTGAAAGGTAGAAAAAAGTATTTTCATGGATTTTTAAGGACTGTTTGGGTCCTAGACACTTCCTAAAACTGACTCCATTCCTGCCCCTAGGATCCATGAAGCACTTCAATACACTTAAAAGATACTTGCTCACTTTTTTCATAAAGTAGCTTAAGTTCACTTGTGTTCCTTGTGACTAAGAAGTCTTATTTGATAGTTATAAAATTCCTTAATACTATCAAGGGTACTATAATAATTATTTTCACCATCATATGACTTTGGAATACATTTATATGTCTAGAAGCCTTATGTTTAGAATTCATAGGTGAATTTTTGGAGTTACGTATTGTAAGTTCAAATGTACATTTGGAATATATTCTATTTAATTTATAATTTCTGTGTAATACTCTGCTTTTAGTTTAAATTTTTATTTAAATTCTAATTCGTTAACATATTGTTTAATAGTGGTTTCAGGAGTAGAATTTATTGATTCATCACTTACATACAACACCCAGTGCTCATCATAACAAGTGCCGTTAATACCCATCACCCATTTCCCTCATCCCCACTCACCTCCATCAACCCTTGGTTTGTTCTCTAGACTTATGAGTCTCTTATGGTTTGCTGCCCATTATCTCTTTTTTTTCTCCTTCCCATAAATGTTCATCTCTTTTTGTTTCTTAAATTCCACATACGACTGAAGTCATATGGTATTTTTCTTTCTCTGAGTGACTTATATTGCTTAGCATAAAACACTCTAGTTCCATCCACATCCTTGCAAATGGCAAGATTTCATTCTTTTTTATATAATATATACAATGGATATATTGTATATGCAATGTATACACAATGTATATACAATGGAATATAATGATTTATTCCATTGTATATACATATTTTTATACTACCTCTTTATCCATTCATCTGTTGATGGACACTTGGGATCTTTCCATAGTTTGGTTCTTTTTGATAATGCTGCTATAAACATCATGGTGAATGTAGCCATTTGAATCTCTTTTTGTATCCTTGGGTAAATATCTAGTAATGTAATTGTTGTATTGTAGGGAAGTTCTATTTTTAAATTTTTGAGGACACCCCATACTGTTTTCCACAGTGGCTGTACCAGATTGCATTCCCACCATCAGTGGAAGAGGGTTCCCTTTTCTCTGCATCCTTGCCAATATCTGTTGTTTCCTGTGTTGTTAATTTTAGCCATTCTGACAGGTGTACAGTGGTATCTCATTGTGGTTTTGATTTGTATTTCCTTGATGATGAGTGGTGTTAAGAATTTCTTCATGTGTCTGTTAGCCATCTGGATGTCTTCTTTGGATAAATATCTATCATGTCTTCTGCCCATTTCTTTCTTTTTTTTTTTTTAAAGATTTTATTTATTTATTTGACAGAGCGAGATCACAAGTAGGCAGAGAGGCAGGCAGAGAGAGAGGAGGAAGCAGGCTCCCCGCCAAGCAGAGAGCCCAATGCAGAACTCGATCCCAGGACCCTGAGATCATGACCTGAGCTGAAGGCAGAGGCTTAACCCACTGAGCCACCCAGGTGCCCCTCTTCTGCCCATTTCTTAATTGGATTGTTTTTTGGGTGTTGAGTTTGATAAATTCTTTATAGATTCTGGATACTAACACTTTATCAGACATGTCATTGGCAAATCCCAATCATAGACTTCCTTTTAGTTTTGTTGATTATTTCCTTTGCTGTTCAGATGTTTATAATTTTGATTAAGTCCCAATAGTTCATTCTTCCTTTCATTTCCCTGGCCTTCGGAGATGTATCTAGGTAGAAGTTGCTACAGCCGAGGTCAAAGACGTTGTTGCCTATGTTCTCCTCTAGGATTTTTATGTTTTTGTGTCTCACATTTAGGTCTTTCATCCAATTTAAATTTATTTTTGTGTATGGTCTAAGAAAGTGGTTCAATTTCATTCTTCTGCATGTTTCTGTTTTCCCAACACCATTTGCCATTTGTTGGAGAGATTGTCCTTTTCCATTGGATTTTGTTCCTGCTTTGTTAATGATTAGTTGACCATATAGCTATAGGTCCACTTCTGGGTTTTCTTCTCTGTTCCATTGACCTATATGTCTGTTTTTGTGCCAGTACCACCAGTACCATCAGGATGGTACTCAATAATTATAGCTTTGTAATGTAACTTAAAGTCTGGAATTGTGATGTCTCTAGCTTTGCTTTTCTTTTTTAGGATTACTTTGGCTATTTGGGTTTTTTGGTGATTCCATGCAAATTTTAGGATTGTTTGTTCTAGCTGTGTGAAAATTGCTGGTGGTATTTTGATAGGGATTGCATTAAATGCATAGTTTGCTTTGAGTGGTATAGACATTTTAACAATAATCGTTCTTACACTTCGTGAGGATGGAATGTTTGTTATTCCATTTTTGTATGTGTCCTCTTCAAGTTTTTATGTTTTCTATAGTTTTCAGAGTACAGATTATTTTGGTTAGGTTTATTCCTAGGTAACTTATGGGGTTTGTTGCAATTGTAAATGGGATTGATTCCTTGGTTTCTTTTTCTGCTGCTTAATTACTGGTGTATAGACAAGCAACATATTTCTTCTGTATGCTGATTTTATATCCTGTGACTTTGCCGAATTTATGTATTATTTCTAGCTTGTGTGTGTGTGTGTGTGTGTGTAGTCTTTCAGGTTTTCTACAGAGTAGCATGTCTGCAAATGGTGAAAGTTTGACTTCTTCCTTGCTGATTTGGATGCCTTTTCTTTTTGTTGTCTAATTGTTGAGGGTAAGACTTCCAGTACTATGCTAAGTAGTAATATAGTGGACATCGATGTCTTGTTCCTGACCATTGAGGAAAAGCTCTGTTTTTGTCCATTGAGAATGATATTAGTTGTGGGTTTTTCATATATGGCCTTTATGATGTTGAGGTGTGTTCCAACTATATCTACTGGGTTGAGGGTTTTTACTAAGAAAGGATGGTTATTTTGTCAAGTGCTTTTTCTGTATCTATTGAGAGGATCATATGGTTCTTATTCTTTCCTTTATTAATGTGGTATATCATGTTGATTGATTTGTGAATATGGAACCACCCCTGTAGCCAGGAATAAATCCCATTTGATCATAGTGAATAACTCTTTTGATATACTGTTGAATTTGATTTGCTAGTATCTTGTTGAGAATTTTTGCATCCATGTTCATCAGGGATATTGGTAATTCTCTTTTATAGTGGGGTCTGTCTGGTTTTGGAATCAAGGTAATGCTGGCATTCTAGAATGGGTTTGGAAGTTTTCCTTCCATTTCTATTTTGGGGACACTTTGAGAATACGTATTAACTTCTTTAAATGTATGGTAAAGGGAGACCCAGGAGGTTCACTCAGTTGGGTGTCTGACTCTTGATTTTGGCTCAGGTCTTCATCTCAGGGTTGTGAGTTTGAGCCATGCATTGGGATGCACACTAAATGTGAAAACTACTAAAGAAAAGGCTCTGATAAAATTCCCCTTGGAAGCCCGCTGGCCCTGGCCTTCTGCTTGTTGGGAGATTTAAAAAAAATTTTTTTTTATAAACATAATGTATTGTTGGGAGATTTTTGATTACAGTTTTGTTATTGTTGCTGGTTATGGGTCTGTTCAAATTTTCTATTTCTTCAATTTTGGTAGTTCGTATGTTTCTAGAAATTAGTCCATTTCCTCAAGATTGCTCAGTTTGTTGGCATACAGTTTTTCATACTCTTGTAAATGTATTTCTGTGGTGTTGGTTGAGATCTCTCCTCTTTCTGATTTAACTCTCCTATTCATTTTTGATCTTTTCTTTTTGATAAGCCTAATATTTTATCAGTTTTATTAATTTTTTCAAAGAACCAGCTCTTAGTTTCATTCATTGTTCTACTGTTTTTGCCTTTTTTTTTTTTGCTTCTATATTGCTCATACTCTAATTTTTATTATTTCCCTTCTTCTGCTGGTTTTAGGCTCTATTTGCTATTCCTTTTCTAGCTCCTTTTACGTGTAAGGTAAGCTTGTATATTTGATACTTTTCTTGCATCTTGGGTAGGCTTGTATCACAATATACTTCCCTCTTAGGATCGCCTTTGCTCCATCCCAAAGTTTTTTTGGACTGGTATGTTTTCATTTTCATTTGTTTCCATGTATTTTTTCATTTTATCTTTAATTTCCTGGTTAACCCATCCATTCTTTAGTAGGATGGTCTTTAATTGCCATGTTTGTGGTCTTTCCAAATTTTTGTCATTGACTTCAAGTTTCATAGTGTTTGTAGTCTGAAAATACACATGGTAATGATCTCAATCTTTTTGTAATGGTTGAGTGCTGATTTGTGACTAGTTTGTGATCTATTCTGGAGAATGTGCCAACTGGACTTGAAAATAATGTATATTCTGCTGCTTTAGGATGAAATGTTCTGAATATATTTGTTAGGTCCATTTGGTCTTGTGTGTCATTCAAAGCCATTGCTTTTTTTTTTTTTTTTTTTTTTTTTTTTTTTTTTTTTGCTTAGAAAACATGTAGGGGTACTATTGTATTATTATCAATGAGTTTCTTTATATTTGTTATTATTTATATATTTGAGTACTCCCAAGTTGGGGGATATTTACCATTGTTAGATATTCTTGATGTATTGACCCCTTAATCATGATATAATGTCCTTCATCTCTTGCTAAGGTCTTTGGGTTAAAAATCTAGTTTGTCTGAATTAAGTATGGCTACTCTGGCTTTCTTTTGATGTCCATTTACATGATAGAGTTTTTTCTATCTGCTCTCTCTCTTTTTTTAATATACAGGTGTCTTTATGTCTAAAACAAGTCTCTTTTAGGCCACATGTAGATTTTTTTTTTTTTAAATTTTGTGATACCCTATTTCTTTTGACTGGAGCATTTAGTCCATTTACATTGAGTGATGACTGATAGATATGAATTTAGTGCCATGTGTTACCTGTAAAGGTGGTATTTCTGTTGGTGTTCTCTGTTGCTTTCTAGTCTTTTTTGCTTTTGGTGTATTTTTTTTTCCCCCCACACTCAAGGAGTCCCCTTTAATATTTCTTGCAGGGTTGGTTTAGTGGTCATGAACTCCTTTAGTTTTTGTCTGGGAAACTTTTTGTCTCTCCCCCTCTATTCTGAAGGACAGCCTTGCTGGGTAAAGTATTATTGATTGCATATTTTTCCCAGTCAGTACTTTGAATATATCCTGCCATTCTCTTCTGGTCTGCCAAGTTTCTGTGGATCAATCTGCTGCCAATCTGATCTATCTTCACTTGCAGGTTAGGGATTTCTTTTCCCTTGCTTTCAGGATTCTTATCTGTGTATTTTATGAAGTTGACTATGTCTTAGGGATGGCTGGTTTTGGTTGAACTTCATGGGCGTTCCTTGTGCTTCTTGGATTTCAATGTCTGTTTCCTTCCCCAGATCGGGGAGGTTTTCAGCTATCATTTGCTCAAATAAATCTGCCCTTTTTTCCTCTTCCTGTTCTGGGATTCCTATGATATGAATGTTGTTATGCTTTAAGGGGTCACTGAGTTTCCCAAGTCAACATTTGTGATCCAATCTTTCTTTCCCTCTTCTTTTCAGCCTCATTATTTTCCATAATTTTATCTTCTACATCACTGATTCATTCATTCTCATCATTGTATCCAGTCAGTTTTGCATCTCAGTTATGGAATTTTTTATTTTGGCCTGACTAGTTTTTAGTTCTTTTATCTCTACATTAAGGGATTCTCTAGTGTCTTGTTTTTCTCAAGCCCAACTAGTATCCTTATGATTGTTGTTTTGGGACAGCCTGGGGGCCCAGGATGTGTGACTGGTTCGAAGTGAGTGTTGCTGGTGGGACTGAGCCCTTAAACCCATGGAATCTGATGCTAAATATTTGGAGTTAATGTCAGAATAGGACTGAACCATAGGATGCCCAGTTGGGTGTCAGAATCAGCAGTTGGTATAATATTTTGTCAGTTTTTGATGTTTAAGAT
Organism: Lutra lutra; assembly: GCF_902655055.1. Classification (NCBI taxonomy): domain Eukaryota; kingdom Metazoa; phylum Chordata; class Mammalia; order Carnivora; family Mustelidae; genus Lutra; species Lutra lutra. The sequence continues at coordinate 134,189,103 of NC_062281.1, forward strand.
TACAAAGAAATATTAAATTCGCAAACTTTGTTTCTTACGTGATTTTATATTTTTTGACATGTCTAATAATATCATCTAGTGAAAAATTAGGAGGTAACTTTATGGAGTTTAAAATCAGAACATGACTTTTTTCCATTACAGTATATAAATAAAGCATACATTATTACATGAAGTAATAAAACTTCCTGGAAAGAATACAAACAGATATACTAGTAGGCACTCAACAATTTTATTTCTTTTTATAATGTATGCACATGAAATGAGATTATATACAACAGACCAAAGCCTACCCAGATACCAGGACTCATATAAAAATATTTTAAGGCAGATTTTATTTATTTCTAAATAAGGCAAGTAAAATGCAGATTTAGAATTAAACAGGTTTTCAATAACTTCTGGTTATTATATGGTGAGAGAATTATGAACATCAAATTTTTGAGTATTATTGTACAAAACTGAAAACAAATGCTTTCCAAATTGTAGCAAAATGAACTCCCCCAATACCATTAACTCTACAAAGACACTATCAAGTTATCTGATGGCATCCAAATCCTATAATGCTTTCTCAATGTAAATTTTGAAACATTCTGAATACTTTTATAAGCCCATTTTTCAAAAATGTCATTGGAAAAATACTGAAATCAAAAGAACTTCTGTTACTTTAAGTGCTTAACGTAACAAAACAAATGTGCTTTTCTAGGTTAATTTAATTCAAGTACAGTAGTACTAAAGATCACACATAACTTTAATGAAACCTAATCTTTTTGTGAAAAAGCAAGTCATAAAGTTAAACAAAATTGGAAAACTAGTATTAGAATCAGCTGCATGAGTTTGGTCTAAGAGTACTTATTTTAAAGTTTTAGCAGAAAAAGTCTTAAAGCTCATTCTCTTCTTTGGAGCTTAAACAGTAGGTTGTGTTCTAATCACTCAAAAGTTAATCATGTTTCTATAGCTCTCTCTCTAATTTTTATACCTGCCAATGTGTTCACGGGCTATAATAAGTCTTTGAATTTGTGCTGTACCTTCATAAATCTGCAAGAAAAAAGAATACACATAGGTGAAATACCTTCAGTACATAAATACTTCAACTTACTCAATATTTTGGACAGTACCATAAGCTCCATTGTAATACCAAATTGAATCAAACCATACATAGGGTCTGTAATCCATAGAGATTCTGAAACCTGATTTTGTGAAACCATGAAAATATAATTCTCTTATAAAAAGTCATTTACCAAAATTTTGGGAGTACCTTAAAAATCAAAGGATATCAATATTTCAAAAAGTTTGGAAATCTGAAGTTTAATGTTGCTAAAATATTTATCCAACTTTTCTGAACTGTTTTTAGCTAGTTGTCATCTTCAGTTATTTTCCATTTTTTACTCTTACACCAGATTTTCTCTCTTACTAAGGAACAGAGTTTCTAAAGAAAAAAATGCTGGAAGGACTTGGTTTAACTTAGATATTCCTAAGTAGCCAGTCCTTACTTCCAGTTTAAACATCTACCCCCAGCAATTTGTTATATATGGTTCATCTTCTCAGATGAACCTCTATCAAATGGTTAATATCACTTTATCACTATCTCTTCCAGGTTGTTTTACTCCCAAATAAGGCTTCAAATGATACAATAGTTGTCAAGAAAGATTCAAAATAAAATAGTTTATTTTAAATGATATGCATACTTTTAGGAGAGCAAAGGGTGGATTACAATTAGGTAGGATGTTAAGATTCAAGATGGCTGATCCAGAGATATACTTACATGTCTATACCATTTACTTTGTTAACCTATTCTCTCAGCCATATACTTAAAGGTAACATTCTTTTGTGTTAATTAGTTTTTAAAGCTTTGGTTTATAGCCATCTATGATAGCTTATTATTTTTTTAAGATTTTATTTGTTTATTTAGAGAGAACATGTGGGGGGGGTGCAGAGAGAGAGAGGGAGAGAGAATCTCAAGTAGACTCCACACTCTGTGCAGAGCCCAATGAGGGGCTTGATCCCAGGACCCCGAGATCATGACCTGGGCTGAAATCAAGAGTTGGACGCTTAACTCGCTGAGGTACCCAGGCTCCCCTATGATAATTTATTATTTCTAATGGCATAAAATCTCTAAATAATTTGTCATCTGTGAATATTCTTTTACCTAAGAAACAACAAAAATCATTTTTAACCTTACCTGATAGATCTTAGCATCCCTCATTAGTTTTTCTACAGGATATTCTGTATTAAATCCATTGCCTCCAAAAATCTGCACAGCATCAGCAGCTAACTGATTTGCAATATCTGCAGCAAATGCCTTTGCTATAGAGGCATAGTAGGTATTTCGGCGACCCGAATCAACCTCCCAAGCTGCTCTCTGGTAACTCAATCTAGCTATTTCAACTTTCATTGCCATTTCAGCCAGCAAAAATGATATTCCTTGGTGCTAGAATTAGAAAGAAAAAAGTTTAAGGATAATAACTATTTAAAAGTTTTCCTCCTAGAACTTTTTTTAACTTTAAAACTAATTTTAGACTTAAAAAATTACACTCTGCTTCCTCTAATGTTAACATATTACATAACCACAGTATAAAGATCAAGAACAGAATATTAACATTACTATAGTATTATCAACTAAACTATATACTTTATTCAAATTTGGGCAAGTTTTCCACTAACGTCCTTTTCTGTTCAAAGATCCCATCCAGAAATTCAACTGTTATTTCTTCTTAGTTTTCCCCAGACTGTTAGATTCTTCAGTTTCTCCTTGTCTTTTATGACCCTGGCACTTCTGAATGATACCGAGTGGTTATTTTTTTTGTAGAATGTCCCCCAATTCAGGTTTTTGTGATGTTTTCTCTGAGCTGGAATGAAGTTATGTATTTTTGGCAAAAATACCATAAAAATTATACGTATTCTCCTCCTGGGTATCTGCTGGGATCTTTTTTTTTTCTTTTTAATGTATATATGTATTTTTAAGTAAACTCTACACCTAGCATGGGGCTTGAACTCACAACTGCATGCTCAGGAGTTACATGCTCTACTGACTAAGCTAGCCAGAAGCCCCTGCTGGGATTTTTTTTTAAAGAAAATTATTATAGACTCAGTGAAAAATGGTGTGATACTTTATCAGATGCTGACAGAGGAAAGTAAGCACCAAGAAAAGGACAAATAAAAAAAATGCTTCTTATCCCCCCTCTAGAAGTTCATAATCAAAGAGGAGACATAAGACAAACACCTTCAATAAAAGATAGTAAGTATTCTATTAGGTGTACAGCCAAACTATTATAGGATAGAATATGTTCACCATGTATAGGTAAGTGAAAATTTCAAATATACAGTATGGTTGCAGTTTTGGAAAAATATATTCATAGAAAGAAAGAATACAGAGCAAAATGGTCACTGTAATAATCTCTGGACAATGGGATTATGGAGCAGTTTTATTACTTAATTTGCTTATACTATATCACATGTTATTCTACAATGAACATGGAATGGAATATATGCTTTAAAATAATACACATTAAAGAAGGCCTATAGGCATTTAGAAATGAGAATACTAAAATTATAAAAAGATGCTTTGTATCATAGGCAACACCAAAATGGGTTTTGAAGACTAAGAGGTTATAAAAACCACAAAAGTTATGACTGTGTACAGACTAATATGCACCAAATGTCACATAAAATAAAAACCTGAGCTGTTCAAGTTCACATATTTACTGTTTTTAAAAATCACACTATTCCAGAATGTGACAAGTTGCTTGAGAGTAGCATGGTACATATGTCTTAAGAGGAGACAATTATTAGCCAATATAAATAATTCCTACATAGAACAAGAAGAGTAATATCCTCCCTTATTTCCTTCTGCCTGATTGTGCCCATTCTTCTAAGCCAATGATTCTTTCAAGTTGTTTTGTTTTAGTTTTCACTTTTTTTTTTTTTGAATAGGTAATACATCTATCAGTTTGAAGTTCAAACTCTCCTCCTTCTATCATCCCTGCCATCTCCAACCCCATTTAATCCCCCTTCCTGGAGGTAACCAGGCTATTTTTTCATCTTCTCAGAGATCTTATAAACACATATAAGCAAATACACCTACAGTCTCTCCCTTTTTACACATATGTTGGCCTACCATGTTGATGGTTCTTCATTTTGCTTTGCTTATCAATAAAGCTGAGTGCTTTCTATAGTAATACATAAAGAACTTCTTTACACCTTTTTTTATAGCTGTAAATCATTTCACTGTATGGTGGATCAACATTTTGGTTGTTTCTATATTTGGCAGTTTCTACACAATGCTGAAATGAATAAGCTATAGACATGTCATATTGCACATATGGGAGTAAACCTGAAAGATACATGTGAAATACAGGTGCAGAATAACCACTTTTGATATATAATGCCAAAACGTTGTTCATAAAAGGTATAGTGAATTATATTCCCACTGGCAATAAATAGAAGCCCTTATATCACCACAACTTTGGCAACCTGGTATAAGATACCCATGCTTCTCCTGTGAGATGTTAATGAAAAAATCCCAGTGAGTCTCACGCAGTTTCTTTTCAGCCCATGCTTTGAGAAATCCTTTCTAAACATCATCCCTGTAATGTCTCAAAATCCCTGTAATATGTCTGGCCCATCCATGACAGTTTCGCCTTTTGGTTTCTCTAACCCAGCCTATGAGCCTTCACTTGGGACTTAATCTTATACAGCTCTATATTATTTCTTAATATTTGTTTTAGGATATGTATCGTATCTCCATAGAAAAGTTAAAGGTTCCTGAGTACAGAGTCTATGTCAAACTTCTTTTCTATTCCCAGAAATAGCTCATGTAATGTGCAAAAGGACAGACTCTTTAAGTGACTAACTGTGTTCAAATCTTGGTTTCATTACGTATTAGGTGAACCTAAAGTTTTACATACAATAAATGAGACCAAGAGTACCCACTCCACAGTAATGTGAAGATTAAATGAGTTAATACATGTAAAACCCCTAGAACAGTGCTTGGAACAGATTAAGTATCCGATTACTAGTATTTTATATAGTAGGTGTTCAGTTACTATTTGTTGAATGGATGAAATAGAAGTTCATAGTGGAAATGTATTCTAAATGCTAGGAGTTTTAAGGGTTACCAAAACAGAAATTCATAGCCTATATGGTGCTTACATTCAAATGAGAGAGAAAGGAAAGACTTATAATAAACAAACACATAAATGATATAATGTTGAGTGGTGTTAAGAACTTTGGGGAAAACAAACCCAAGTGGGATTAGTATATAGAGTGTTGGGAGGTGTTGTTTTACATTGGGTGACGAAGATAGATTCGTTAGTAAAACGAATGAGGAAGTGGTATTTGGGGGGAGAGGAAAGGTAAAGACAACAGCAAAGGGCCAGTGTGGCTGACAGAAGTCCACTGTAAAAACTCTGGATTTTAATCTGAGTGCTTTGAACACAGCAAGTTCAGTATTAAAGTTACCTCTACAAGCAGCTTTCCAAAAGTTTTCCTTTCCAGGGCATACTTGGTAGCTTCATCCAAAGCTCTTTGTGCTAGTCCCACAGCACCAGCTGCTACCTAATATTTTAACATGTACAAAGCATAAGTTCCTATTGTTTTTAAAACACAGTTCAATGACTATTTGCCTATAATTCTAAGTTAAGGACTATATAAAAAGATGATCTATACCTTTAGGCAACAAAAGAAGGGGTGGGGGAGAATAAGCATTTCAATTTATATTTTTTATGAATTAAAGCATTTGTGAGGCAGAGGATCACAGCCTAGAAAGTCATTCCTTCTGTTCAACAAGGGAAAGCTTCTTAGGGAACTTATTCCTAATGATTAAGGGAACAGGAAATGAGGACAATCAGCAGGAATGATTAAGTATGGACTGCCTTTCTGTAACAACTTAGCAGTGACTATAGTATTTGCTGAAGTAATTTCTGTAACAGGCAATAAGACAGTTGAAGAATTCTAAAAAAGAAAAATTATAGTATCTCTCCAACCTTAATTAGATATTAAAAAGGAAATACACACCAAAAAAATAAATTAAAAAAAAAGAAATACATACAAAATAGACCATGTTAAAATAAAACCACTCAACGTAATAAATAAAAGATCCCCTAAAGATTTTCAAGTCACTGATATTACTTACTGGAGGTCTAGTTTTATCAAAAGCACCCATTGCAATTTTGAAACCAGCTCCTTCACCAATTAAAACATTTTCTTTAGGCACTCTCACATCCTCAAACACAATTCCTCTTGTATCTGAACATCGCTGACCCATATTCAATTCCTAATAAGGAAAATAGTATATATTAAGGAACACTTTTTGAGCTAGCATGAATTTTTGCTTTAACCTCTGTTTTAGGACTTTCTGCAATTATCTAAAACAGGGGTTAACAAACGATGGGTTGTAATACCTATTTTGTAAAAAAAAAAAAAGCTTTATTGGACTAGAATCACTACCTATTTGTTTACATATTATCTATGGCTACATTCTTGCTACAATAACAGAACTGAGTAGTCTGGGACAGAAATCTTGTGGATCTCAAAATCTAAAATAGCTATAAACTGGAAGTTTACAAAACAAGTTTGTCAACCCCTAATTTAAAACAATGTTTCACAAACTTTGAAACCAACAATAGTCTAAAGATCTACATGTAGGTATTACACTACAAAGGCAAATTTCATATGTTTGAAGGCTATCTTTTTTACCATCAATGTCTGGAAAAGCATTTAGCAAACACACTCTGATTCAGGATGCTTAATTTAGCTTAATGGAGTTAGCAAAAAAATGTGTCAACTCTTTCTTTCTTTTTCTTTTTTTTTTTTTTAAAGATTTTATTTATTTATTTGACAGAGAGAGATCACAAGTAGGCAGAGAGGCAGGCAGAGAGAGAGGAGGAAGCAGGCTCCCTGCTGAGCAGCGAGCCTGATGCGGGACTCGATCCCAGGACTCTGGGATCATGACCTGAGCCGAAGGCAGCAGCTTAACCCACTGAGCCACCCAGGCGCCCGTGTCAACTCTTTCTTAAAATTAGGTTTACTGAAGTGGAATTTACATACAGAAAAATTCACCCTCTTTACATATAAATCTCTAACAGTTTTGACAAATATATGTGTGGAACCACTACCACCATCAAGATACAGAATACTTTAGCACCCCCCAAAACTCCCTTGTGCTTCTTTTAACTTTACTCTCAACCTGAAGCAATGACTGATCTGACTTCTGTTCATATAATTTTTCTTTTTCCAGAATGTCATGTTAAGTAGAATGATAATAGCAAGTAATAAGTGTCTTCTGTGTCTAACTTTTCACTTAACAAAATGCTTTTGAGATCTACCTATATTGCTGCTGCTCAGTAATTTCTTTCTTTTACTGAGTAGTATTCCACTACGGGGATGTACATTATATCCATTATCTATTCACCAGTGATAGACATTCCCCTCTCACTCCAGTTTTAGCAATTATATAAAGTTGCTATAAACATTTGTGTATAGGCCTTTGTTTTCATTTCTCTTGGATAAATACCTAGGATAAATACCTACGTATGTGGTAAGTGCATATTTAATTTTATAATAAACTGCCAAAGTAACTATTCCCTCAACTTTTTATTTTGAAAATTTTCAAACAGAAAAGCCATAAGTGTAATGTAACGAACACCTATGTACCCTTTATTTCAATTCACCAATTATCATTTTGTCACATTTGCTTTATTTCTATGTTTTGTGTGTGTAACTAGTAGCATTATTTGCTGAATTATCTGAGAGGAAGTTGCAGATATGGTGACTCTTATCCTTAAGGAAAAAAATTTTAATCTCATTTTTAATCAACATTGTAAGAAGCAAAGAAAATGGGAGCACAGAGCTATAAATAAACTCTTTAACTTGCTTGCCTTAATAGTATTAGTCTGCTTCTAGGCTTGAAGAAATGGTAACAACCAGATATATAGTTTTACCAAGAAAGAAACCAACATTTCTTTTTTTTTTGATCTTTTTGTCTTGGTCTTTTATAAATCAATAACTCAGACCCTCACTCAACATAATGAGAAAACACTGTTTATAAAAATGGTTCACTCTAGCCTGTTTCCCAGACTCTCTCCAAACACTAGAACATTTTAAAAATATATTTTTATTTATTTATTTGACAGAGATCACAAGTAGCGGAGAGACAGACAGAAAGAGAGGAGGAAGCAGGCTCCCTGCCAAGCAAAGAGCCCGATGTGGGGCTTGATCCCAGGACCTTGGGATCATGACCCGAGCCGAAGGCAGAGGCTTTAACCCACTGAGCCACTCAGGTGCCCCTAGAACATATTTTTAAAAAGGTTTATTTTAAAGAGAGAGGGAAAGAGAGAGAGCGAGAGAGCCTGTCCTCCTGTGAGCAAGGGTGGGGGGAAGGGGTAGACGAAGAGGGAGAGAAAGAATCCCAAGCAGACTCCCCTCTGAGTACGAAGGTGGTGGGGCTCAATCCTAGGACTCTGAGATCATGACCTGAGCTGAAACCAAGACTCTGACGCTCAACTGACTCAACACTACCCAGGCACCTCCAAACACTAAAACATTTAAAACCAAAATGCTTCCTGTTCTCCTCTCAAGCCAGATGACATATAAAACACAAAGCATTTTTAAAAACATTAAATATCACAAATCTATAAAATGCCCATATATTTCAAAAAAAGATTTAAGGAGGTTTAAATATATATAATATAATTATCTGTTTTGCTCACTAGAAAGTGAGCTCCCCAAAGGCAGGGATTTTTGTCTGTATTGATCCATATGGTATCCCCAATAACAGAATGGTGCCTAGTATATAGGATGAACTCAATAATAAATATTTATTGAATTAGAGATATTTTTTAAGTGAGAAAATTGGGAACAAAGAGACTAGAAATAGCATGATAAAATCCACAAGTGGGTTTACTACTAAAAACAGTATAAGTTGTTAGGTCCTTTGCACTTTCTAGAAATGGCCATAAATTTGGCCTTTAGTTTTCTCGCAACCACCCTTAAAAAGAATACACAAATAGAACATAAATTAAAAACAAACCATTTACTTGGAAGAAGCACATCCATTCTTACAACTTATACTTTGTTATACACAACAACCTCACTATAATTACACTGAAGTACAGTCTACCTTTAATATCTACTCTTAAAAGAGAATATAGAAAAACAGGGTTAGAAGCCACATTGGGGGGGTGCCTAGGTGGCTCAGTGAGTTAAGCCTCTGCCTTCAGCTCAGATCATGATCTCGGGGTCCTGGGATCAAGCCCCGCATTGGGTTCTCTGTTCTGGCAGGAAGCCTGCTTCCCCTTCTCTCTCTTCCTGCCTCTCTGACTACTTATGATCTCTCTCTCTCTCTGTCAAATAAATAAATAAAATGTTTAAAAAAAAAAAAAAGAAGCCACATTGGGCGAGTTCCTAGGATACTTTAGTAGTGATCTCAACTCTGCCTTTAAGTGTGTAAATCATTTACTTGGATCTCATTTTCTACATTCAGTGAACAGACTGAAATAATGTGTATATTTTCCACCTTTAATATTCTGTGGCCTCGGGGTGCCTGGGTGGCTCAGTGGGTTAAGCCGCTGCCTTCGACTCAGGTCATGATCTCAGGGTCCTGGGATCGAGTCCCGCATCGGGCTCTCTGCTCAGCAGGGAGCCTGCTTCCCTCTCTCTCTCTCTCTCTCTCTGTCTGCCTCTCCGTCTACTTGTGATCTCTGTCAAATAAATAAATAAAATTAAAAAAAAAAAAATTCTGTGGCCTCAAAGAGAAGTTGCCCCTCTTCCATATTCTAGTAAATGCTTCCATTTTCAAGAGGCTTGAGTACAACAGAGAGATTCTGATGGCTTTTTTTTTTTTTTTAAAGATTTTATTTATTTATTTGACAGAGAGAAATCACAAGTAGGCAGAGAGGCAGGCAGAGAGAGAGGAGGAAGCAGGCTCCCTGCTGAGCAGAAAGCCCGATGTGGGGCTGGAACCCAGGACCTGGGATCATGACCTGAGCCGAAGGCAGCGGCTTAACCCACTGAGCCACCCAGGCGCCCCAAGAGATTCTGATGGCTTTTAATAAAACAGGATTATGTAACCTTTGGTAACTATTAATAAACTTCCAAAATTTCTCCTTTTCCTTCAATATAGACATCATTTGGTCATCATTAGGTTTTCTTTTTTACAAATTCATTTTGCAGAGAAGAGTTTTACAGTTGTAAAATTAAGTTTCCTCTTCCTAGTCTCAAAGTTATAATCTTAGCTCTCATTAAAATGATTTTAATGACTTCATTTCTTCCTTCTTTGATTTGCTAAATTTTAAACTTTTCTTTTTAGTCTACTTTAAATGTTAGTGCTAAATTATCTCCACACATTCAAATTACAACAGTTCTCAAATATGTTACATTATCTTTTCTTATTTAAACAAAATTTCTGGCCTTCCCACATTAAAGGCTCTTTACCATTCCCATACTTTCCTCAGGCACAGAATTTTCTCTTACTGATGTTATATGATCTGGGGTATTATTTTAATCACTACAGTGGGCATAATGCTAGTTATCCTACCAAAAAGGCTGCTGTGAGGAAGGGAAAAGAGTGGGAAAATCTTCTGAAATCTAGAACTCCGTTATTGGGCAGGCCACATAAATGGCAGCTGCATTTCTGCATCATTATACCTCACAGCTGTTACAGACTGGCACCAGGAGCAACCAGTTTTCCAAATAATGAATCAAAAGGATTATTCTCAACTTAAAATCTTCAGCTATAATCTATAGACTATTTCACCTGATAATATCAAAACATAGCTTTTAAGGGATGGGTTAAATACGTGATGGGGGTTACAGAGCAAATCTATCTTGATGAGCACAGGGGTGATGTATGGAAGTGTTGAATCACTATGAATCCTGTACACCTGAAACACTATATGTTAACTGGAATTAAAAATTAAAAGAAAAAAAAGGGGAGGAAGCTTTATTTTCATTGCAACTCAGTACAAAGAAAATGTTTTCAATAAAGGAAGCTAAAAGAGTAATTCTGAAATTTATAGTTAAAATAGTATTTGAGGCCTTAATCACCGATAAATACACACTTTACCTTTCTTCCAATCTGCACTCCTGGGGTATCCGCTTCCACAATAAATCCAGTAAAGGCTCTATTAGCAGGAGTCTTTGGATCCGGATCAGAACGAGCCAATAAGAAATACCTAATACATATATAATGTGGATATGATGACAACATAGTGACATCACATAGACAACACATGGTGATAGCTATCTCATTTAGTCCTCCCAACAATTCCAATTATTATTCTCCCATTTTACAGATTAAGAAATGAAGAATCAGAGAGGCTCAAAAGCTTGCCCAAATCACATACTTACAATGTGGCAGAGCTAGTGTTTTAACCCAGGTCTACTTCTTACTTAATGCGGTATTTAACTTTTTCTTTAGTAGTCTGAGTTCTTAGTAAAAATTCCTCATATCAAAATTATACAATATAAAAAGAAAAGTATGTATGATATTGGAAATGGCATTTTTCCCTTCCCAAAACTAGTCTGATTCTTTAAGGGACAAGCTACCTGGAAAAGGACAAGAAATAGGGCTGCCTGCAAAAGGAGTAATATATGAAATAAAGACACCTGTATTCTGCCTACTGTCTTCTTTTTGCAGCAAAATCACTGTTTTTGTTATCACTGAATTATTATGAATATTTACCAGAATTTTTCCCAGAATTGATTTTTTTAAAAATGTTTTAAAGATTTTATTTTTTTATTTGACAGAGAGAGATCACAAGTAGGCAGAGAGGCAGGCAGACAGAGGGGGAAGCAGGCTCCCCGCTGAGCAGAGAGCCCAATGCAGGGTTTGATCCCAGGACCCTGTGATCATGACCTGAGCCAAAGGCAGATGCTTAACCCACTGAGCCACCCAGGTGCTCCTCCCAGAATTGATTTTTTTTTTTTAAAAGATTTTATTTATTTATTTGACAGAGAGAAATCACAAGTAGGCAGAGAGGCAGGCAGAGAGAGAGGAGGAAGCAGGCTCCCTGCTGTGCAGAAAGCCCTATGTGGGGCTTGAACCCAGGACCTGGGATCATGACCTGAGCCGAAGGCAGCGGCTTAACCCACTGAGCCACCCAGGCGCCCCCCAGAATTGATTTTAAAGTGAAACAGGAGGTATGTAACAACATCTAAATGTAACCTATGTTCTAAATAGCCTGACATAGGAGAATTTTTTAAAAATTCCTTAAACAGGGGCGCCTGGGTGGCTCAGTGGGTTAAGTGTCTGCCTTCGGCTCGGTCATTATCTCAGGGTCCTGGGATTGAGCCCTGCATCGAGCTCTCTGCTCAACAGGGAGCCTGCTTCCCCCCCCCACTGCCTATTTGTGATCTATCAAATAAATAAAATCTTAAAAAAATTCCTTAAATTTATATCTTATGCTTAACACTAATAAGTTATCATTTACTCTACAATTTTACTTGATAGTAGTAAAAAATAGTAAAAATTATCTTCTAGTTTCTTATATTACCTAATTGGTCTTATTACATGAGAATTATACCTAATGAATTCTTAAAATTATGAAAACTTTTTTTTTTAGATTTTATTTATTTACTTGTGAGAGAGCGCAAGCGCACATGTGCACAAGCGGGCAGAGTGGCAGAGAGAGTCGGAGAGAGAAGCAGGCTCCCTGCCGAGCAAGGAGCCTGATGCGGGACTCAATCCCAGGACCCTGGGATCATGACCTGAGCTGAAAGCTTAACGGACTGAGCCACCCAGGCATCCCAAATTATGAAAGCTTCTAATTGCACCGTTAGATTTCTCTCAACTTGTTAAATTGTAATAGTTCCTTCATTATTCTATTACTTTCTGATATCATGATGACTTACTTAAAGATAATTATATAGTCCTCCTTAATACTGGACAGTGATAAAGGGGTTGATAGGTACTGTTTAAAATAAATAATTTCCTGGTAGGCTCATTCCCAGGAATAATGTTTTACCTGCTAGAGAACTGCGCTACAGAGCACACACATATACTGAATCAGAATTTTTGCAGACAAGGAGGAACAGCCCATTTAGTTCATTATTCCAATCACCAGCAAACCCTTATCCTAGGAAGTCTCTATCTATATACTTGCAGTGATGGGTAAAAACATTATTTCCCATGACAACTCAACAACATTGGACAGCACTGTTGTTGGAAAGCTTGTTTTTATGTCTATAGTTTTCTAACTTTTTTTCTTAAGATTTTAATTTATTTATTTGACAGAGAGAGACATAGCGAGAGAGGGAACACAAGCAGGGGGAGATAGAGGGAGAGAAGCAGGCTTCCCGCTGAGCAGGGGGCCTGATGCAGGGCTCAATCCCAGAAGCCTGGGATCATGACCTGCGCGGAAGGCAGATGCTTAACAACGGAGCCACCCAGATGCCCCATTTTTCTAACTTTGATCCATTAATTCCACTGGCTTCCTGAAGCAAATGTACAACACTGCTCTTTATTCTGTGTGATGTTATTCCAAAACTTTCTAAATTCTTCTAAACTAACTTAATTCCTTTGCTCTTCACTGGACATGTTTTCTAGACTCTTCTTAATGAGGGATACTTACTTGCTTCTTAACTTATTCCATTTTGCCAATGCAAGTCTTAAAATGTGTCATACAGAACTATTACCACTTTTTCCCTCATTTGTATTGTACTTCTATTATTTCAGCCAGAAATTACATTACCTTCTTAGACATCACAGTGTTGATTCCTACTGAATCTACAGGCATCCATTTTACTGTCATCTTTTTTCCTCAAATAATGGTATAAATAGGTTCGTCAATGTTTTTATTTATGCAGATGATTTTATGATCCTTTGTTGAACTTCACGTCGTTTTTAGACCTATACACTTTGACCTTTAGATTTTACTAAAGTAACATTCCGTCTTTTCTAAAAGATAATCTGAGTTTTAAGACTGTCTTCGCCTGTTGTTCAGAATCAGAGAAGTGTACTATACCAATGGCTTTCCTTTTTTCACAGTCTTCAGAGAACAGTTCCAAGGAGATGCTAGTATAGCCAGTGGAGATATTAAGCCACGTAGATGGATTCACATTCAACCAGAGCAGGTGTTTTTGTTTTATCTTCTTTTATAAATTAAACTTCTGAAGAGTTAGGTTGAAGAAATAATTCAGGGCTTAAAAATAGTTTTTAAAAATAACTGAACTATTTATGATCTTTTATGGACATTACAGTTCCATGAATAAAACTTACTTTTTCTAAATATTTTATTTATTTATTTGACAGAGAGAGAGACGGTGAGTGAGTGCATAAGCAGGGAAAGCAGGAGAGGGAGCAGCAGGCTCCCCACTAAGCAGGGCGCCACAGCTGGATACCAGGACCCTGGGATCACAACCTGAGCCAGAGGCAGGTGCTTAACCCACTGACCCACCCCAGGCACCCCTAAAACTTATCTTAATTGTGGTGCTTTAATAATAAAGGAGAGAGAGAAGATTCTTATATGAAGTAATTAACAAGCAATATATAGAGGTGTTTTAAACAACATACCAATTAGCTTTTCCTCCATTGGTTATCCACATCTTCTGACCATTAATAATATATTCATCTCCTTTCCTTTCTGCTTTGGTTTTTATACCAGCTACATCAGAGCCAGCTACAGGTTCTGTTACGCAGTAAGCCTTAAATATATAGAAGCAATAAAAATAATTTAAATTTAATTATTAAATTACGAATGTTTAGAACCAGGAGTGTATTTTATTTTTGAAGCCAGTATTTTAAATATTTTTAAATACCTAAAAATAAAATATTCTCAGAGAATCAAATAAACTGCTCAAATGTAGCAACATTTAATATATAACTTAAAACTAGATATAGGATATCAATAAACCATATAAATCAAAATGTTAGATAACTTCAAGTTAATTCATTCACATGTAATCATTCATTCAAATGTTTCTTTAGTATCTACTATGTACCAGGTTATGAACCAGGAGATGGAAAAACTAGAGATAAAAGACCGGTCTTCAAGATTTCCACAATAGTGGAGACGAATACTAACTATATTGTAATTACATATCTAAGTACTACAGTCATACACAATGGTCTTGTGAAACTAGTTTAGCTTTAGGGTGTCAGGAAAAGCTTTCCAAAGGTGATGCTCACATCAAGTCTCAAAAAGGAAAAGGTATTCTTTGGGGATGAAGAAGGAATGTGTATTCCACGCAGAATAACAAATGCAAATGACATTGAGATAAATGCAGGGTTACCCAGAGTTTGTAATTCCAAAGTAGCAGAGTCCTATAACATGTAAATTCTATGCATGTAAGGGAATTGACTATTTTCATTTTCACCCTTGATTTCATATTCTGGGTACATTTACTGCCATTATGTACTAGCAGGGGAAAAATGTATAGTAAACCTTTATTAACCTTTATTAATTCCCTATTCTAACATAGGGACTACAGTAAATTTATTTTTATATATACTGAAGTATTGATAACACACAAAACAGCCAAAAAATATTTTAAATACTTGAACTATTTTTAAAGACTTTTATCTTTGAAATATGTTATTTATAAGCAATAATTATAAATATTCTTATCAGTGCATTAATGAAGGTTCTCCTAAGCAACTCTATGCTAAAATTTTTTTAGCTTATTTCTAGTATTATGTAGGATACAGAAAAACAATCTAAATGTGTCACACAATCTTAGACAATATTGAGAATTAGCCTACTAAACTCTGATTTAAGAGTTACCAATTAATTAAAAAATCTGTATAAATATTTTTATTAAGCAGTTTGCCTAAAATTAAGGTACCTGAAAAGAGAAACCTTGATTCTTAACTTTCTAGTCTTTCAGACCTATTTTCACAATTAGTTCAAAACTGATAACAATTTACTATATTTTGGTATCACAATCACACCCTAAATTGAAATCTGTTCAGCTGATAAACAAAATTCAAAATCCTTATGTAAAAACACTTTCAGAATAGGTCCTCAGTGTGCGTGTGTGTATATATGTATAAGTATCTTTTTTTTTTTTTTTTTTAAAGTAGGCTCCACGCACAGTGTGGGGCTTGAACTAATGATCCTGTGATCAAGAGTCACCTGTTCTACTGAATGAGCCAGGTGGGGGCCCCTATAACTATCTTTTAAAAATCCAGTTTAAATATTTGTTGAGTAGTGCTCAGGGAATTAAATAAAATCTATATTCTCTCCAAGCCACTTGCTCAACAAATAGAATAACTTTTCAGTCACGTTAATTTCTTCTTAGTTCAAAAGACAATTAGTTCAAACACCTACTGTCATACATTCAGTCTGAACTTCCTGACACACTCACTCAGGTCCTGAACTGCAGAGTGCTCCATTAAACAGCAAGTATTTCTTTCTTGGCAATAAGCTAGGAGATTATGACACTTGTCTTGTACCCTAGAAACACCATTATACCTAAATAGGTTGCTAACTTTTGTCTTCATGTGTTACATTCCAGTGTACACATATGTATTGGAAAGTAGAAAGAGCATCCTTGTTCCTAAGCAGCAGCTGCACATACTCACACACATCAGTGGCTCCTCAGTGAGTCTCCCCAAATACTTCTTTTGTTGTTGGTCATTTCCAGCAATAAGAAGAGGCATTTGCTACCAAAGAAACAAGACATTGAAAAGTAAGATATTTTATTAGGTATGTAAATTCAGAGATACTATAAAACCAAGAGGAAATAAATCTGTGAATCTAGTATTTTCAAAAATTAAGTTATATTGGGCTTGTTGGGAATATGTAAAAATCCACTGTAGTAACATATACGAAGAATTAAATTTGGGATAAATAATGTGCTACATATGATCAGACATCTTAAGAACTGCTCACTAAATTCAGCACTGCCAGCAGTGGCAGCAAGCCTTCCTGATCCTTCTCTCCAGAATGCTAGTCTTTGGCCTTGCCCTTACCTAAGAATTGCCACTGACACAGCAGCCAAAGCAGACAGTTTCCCTACAAGGACAGCTAGGACTCCAATTACTGGGGACAACAGGAACAGAATGATCAACTTATGCAGTAAGAACTCTAGGCTTCACTGCACAATCTTGTGTTCCTTTTTTCATTTATTTTTAGAAGATTTTATTTATTTGACAGAAAGAGTGCATAAGCCGGGGAGGGCAGCACGCAGAGGGAGAAGCAGGTTCCCCGCTGAGCAGGGAGCCTATGTGATGCCTGGCTGGATCCCAGGACTCTGGGATCATGACCAGAGCCCAACTGATCCATCCAGGTGCCCCTCCTGTAGTCCTTTTTTTTTTTTTTTTTTTTTTTAAAGATTTTATTTATTTATTGGACAGACAGAGATCACAAGTAGGCAGAGAAGCAGGCAGAGAGAGAGGAGGAAGCAGGCTCCCTTCTGAGCAGAGAGCCTGATGAGGGGCTCGATCCCAGAACCCTGGGATCATGACCTGGGCTGAAGGCAGAGGCTTTAACCCTCTGAGCCACCCAGGCGTCCCTTTTTTTTTTAAGATTTTATTTATTTGATCACAAGCAGGCAGAGAGAGAGGGGCAAGCAGGCTCTCCGCTGAGCAGAGAGCCCGATGTAGGGCTCGATCCCAGGACCCTGGGATCATGACCTAAGCTGAAGGCAGAGGCTTTAACCCACTGAGCCACCCAGGTGCCCCTCCTGTATTCCTTTTAAAGAAAATTGTGTTGGCCAACTAACCTAACCTAGCAGTACAGTTTCACTTAGGCAATTAATTTTCTAAGAAACTTACCCCCAAAGAATTTGCTTCAATAGCAGTCTGAACCCCTGTGCATCCATAAGCCAATTCTTCAGTAATTAAACAAGCATCAAAAATTCCAAGTCCAAGACCTCCTATAGAATCAAAATATTTTAAGACCCATTATAATATGTAGATCTTATTAGAAATAAAGGTGAACTATTTTAATTACCAAGAAACTAAAAAATGTTCTAGTTAGCACAGTAACAAATTACACTTCTCTAAAATAGTTTTAAATATTTCAAAAAATTTTCTATTTGTAATCTGGACCTGCATTCCTGTTTCAACTTGATTTTGTAAAAAATTTGATTCAACTGTGCTGAAACTTTGACTCTTTCACCTGAAGGAGTGACTATCTCATAGAAAAAAGTCTGAACAAAATGTAAAATCAAAGGTAGAACCAAATGCAACAAATTGACTAACTCTAAAGAGAAATTACCAGAGTCTAGGATGAAGTTAAGGTTGAAGTGAGTTATAAAGGAAAAATGCCTTGAAGTCTTAATACAAGGTTTCTCAAAACAGGCAAATACTGAAGTCTGAACAAAAAGATAAAGGTAGAAAGCCATTTATCATAAATGACTTAAGATAAATGGCAGTTAATATTTGAAAGAATGAGTAGAGTTTTACCGTTTTCTCTGTTCATATGCATTATAAGGATTAAAAATGTGAAGAAAACTTACCACAACTCTCTGGAATGTGAGTATTCATTAAGCCAAGTTCCCATGCTCTTTTAATTAGGGGGACAGGGTACTAAAAGGAAAGCAAAAGGTAAAAAAGACCTTTAAAAAAAAAACCAATTATATTAAAAATCTACATAGTTCAATTATATAATCTTAAGAAAAATGTAAACAACTTTTTTCTCCTTAAAATGCATACACCTACCTCGCCACTTTTATCGTATTCTGCAGCAACTGGGATTATTTCTTCCCTGGCAAATTTACGAGCAGTAGCTTGAAACTCTTTTTGCTGTTCAGTGAGCTCTAAGAGTAAATCATTTAAAAAATATTAAAACAAGATAATGAGCTGAGGAAAAAAGTCCTATGAACTCAGTATGTGAAAATTTATAATGGAGTCTTTAACTCTTGATTAACCAGAAAAGTCCACAAATAAACCACAAAGACCACAACACACTTTTTGGACTAGAAAGATTTCACTATATAATATAAATAAACCTATGTCAATACAAGTACCAAAGGACGTAGGTAAGATTTCTAGCTTTTACAAATGAGTAACAGACATAAATTTGTTTTTCTCTTCTAACTGGTGAAAAAAAAATTGTTTTTACTTGTTATTAGTTCCTAAGCAGATTTATCAAATGTTTAGTAATCCTGAGATGAAACTAAATATAAGATACTCCCTGATCTCAAGAATCAGTCCAACCAGGGAGATGAGACATGCTCAGTGACCATAAACCAATAAAACTTGTTCCAAAGTATCATATAAGAATACCAATACGCGGGATGCCTGGGTGGCTTAGTAAGTTAAACATCTGCCTTTGGCTCAGGTCATAATCTGGGAGTGCTGGAATCGAGCCCTGCATGAAGCCCTGCATGGAGCTCCCTGCTAGGTGGGGACTCTAATTCTCTCTCTGTCCCTCACCCCGCTCATGCTCTCTCTCTCAAATTAATAAAATTAAAAAAAAAAACAAAAAAAAACCAAAGAAAAAAAGGAAAATTTTTAAAAAGACTACCAATACTATAATTTCACTCTTCCTTTAAATTCAGATAATTTAAGGTTATAAATTAGCACAAAGAAACTGGTAAAAGTGGCGGGAGGGTTTCTCAAAAGTTAACAGGAAGATAGAACTCTAATTCAACTGCAAAAAATATGAGGTTCTGTTGTTATAAAACTAATGAAATGAATGTGGTGGTTGGACTGAGAATAGGAGCTGATCATTTGGATTTTTTCAAATCCACACTATCATAGGGTTTTAATGTGGTTGTGTCAAATATCAAAGGATAGGTAAGATTTAAAAGAGATATAGGGTATTTCAGGTAAGAACAATAAGAACAAAAACAAAGAGATAAGAATGAGCCAGCATATTCAAGACTATAATAATCATTTTGTATAGGGATATGAGAAATAAAACGTAAAAGACATGAGAACTTTGGTGTTGGATCAAATAGCCTAAAATCAAATCTCTCATTTTATAGATAAGGAAACAAAAGCTCAGAATGAGGACATGATAGCCTCACAGTCTTACCATGAATTAGCAGTAAAAGTATACTTCAGAGTTTCAGCCACTGTTCTCTATATCACAATTACTTCTAATATTGGAACCATCAGATACCAAGGTTGTGGGTGAGTAAAAGACAGGGAAGGCAGGGACCTAGTTTCTATTATTTATTGAGAACCTACTTAAATCTGGTCACTGTGTACTACGGACTTTACATATGCAGTATATTAACCTTCAGATAAATCCCATGTTGTAGATATTATCTCCACTTTAGAAAAAGCCAGATTCAACTAACCACAGATGTTATCCCTGGCACTTAAGTTTAATGATCTCACTCCTGAATACCTGTATCTATCCCATCTTGTTACTCAACAAACCGCCAGATTTCTCCAGCTTGTTTCTTACTACTAAATATGAATCTGTAAGTGACAAACTGAAACTAAACAGCAATGATACCTATGTTAATAACACAGTAAGAGAAAATCCAACGCCCCAAGCTGCTATCCTCACATGGCCTGAAATTTCCAATTTAATTCTCTTTCAAAAACTGTAAAGAAGCTAACAATCTTAAAAAATAAAATGAAAACCAAAAATGAAACCCTGGTGAGCTCTGAGCTTGTCATTTTTATTAGGGTATGAGTTAATTATCTGAGCTGCCTTGTAATTATTTTCTGAGACCAAGAAACCAGAGAAAATGGATTTTTAACTAAAGGAAAGGTAACAATTTTTTTTTTAATTTTTTTAAAAAATTTTATTTATTTCTTTGACAGAGACAGATCACAAGTAGGCAGAGAGGCAGGCAGAGAGAGGAGGAAGCAGGCTCCCCACTGAGCAGAGAGCCCGATGCAGGACTCGATCCCATGACCCTGAGATTATGACCTGAGCCGAAGGCAGAGGCTTTAACCCACTGAGCCACCCAGGAGCCCAGGAAAGGTAACAATTTTAAAGCAAGAAGCACTTTAGGAGGTGATGGATGCTAAAAATAGGGATTATTATTCCAATTTTTTTTTGCTCAGGATCTGCATTTTAGAGACAAAGGGTGTGCTTGCTTCAGCAGCACATATACTAAAATAGAGAGCAAAGGGAAAGGGAGATCTTATGCCTTTTCCTTCCCAAACCACATGACTCCGTGATCCCAGGACTTTAAATCCTATCCATTAGCAACAAAACTGCAGTTCAGATATATTAGGGTCAAAACAGGCTTTGGCTTCTTAGCAGGTTCCTAGCACTGTGTATCTAAGTGTTCAAAACATTATCTTTTGCATTCGAATTTCTAACTTGAAGACTGTACGTATTAGTAACTTTGTTATTTTAGGGTTACATACTTAGGAAAAAGGGCACAGATATTTATGTCTGCTGCTAACACAGGTCTCTACATAGAATATTATGCTGAAAAAAAAAAAGAGGTCAGGAAGAATGGGTGTGACTGGAAATCTGTGGATGGTAATTGGTTCTATTTATTGACAGACACTACTAAGATGATTTACAAATATATTCCAGACAAATACATATACAATGCAATAAAAAATGCATATATATAACAAATATGTTTAAAGTCAAAAGACAGAACAAAACATACCAAAATTAAATCCCAATTTTGGTTCATGCTGTAGGGCAGCTTTTGTATGTTGTGATCTCCAGTCAAAACGAGAAACACTTTTTAGGACCTGTAAAGGATAATTTTATTAAAATAAATTTGATAAATTAAACATCAAATAAGAGAATACTGGCAATTACAAGTGAGTACAGCTACTTGTTTGACTATACTCAAGAGCATAGTTTTTTAAGTCATTACTTAAATGCCTTCAACTATAATCTGATATCTATATTAAATAAGCCAAGTATTAGATGTGTGAACACTTACTACAAAAGAAATTTTTTTAAAAAACAATGAAAATAACACTAATCAGCAGTATTTGTACTACTCAAGTGGAGTATCTCTGAGGCAAACAATAGTCAGGGGTATTAGCAGACATAGGACTGCTATCCTGGAAATCTCACAAGCTTTAGGTCATTTGTGATTGAGAAGTTGGGGTGGGGACAAAAATAGGACGGAATAGTACTGTGTTCAACAGTTCCCCAGTCTATCAACTTTGATACTCTGTCCGGTGAGCCTCACAGGTATGCCTCTGGGAATCTTCCCCTTGGAGGATTCCATTTTCTAAGATACCTCACTTTATTCAACAAAACAAATTAGCCTAAAACTGTGTTCTATATTTTCTGCTGTTGTCTATAGGCATTTTTAGAATATTCTAAGGCAGTGGTCAGCACACTATGGCAGCCACCAGTTTTGTAAATAAAATTTTATTAGAACAACATATTGTCTATTGCTGCTTTTCCAGCAGAGTTGTACAGTTATCAGAAACCATGTGGTCCACAAACCTGAAAATATTTACTAACCCTTTACAAAAACGTTTGCCAACCCTGTTCTAAACTATTGCTATGCTACATTTCTTAATATCTGCAATATACCATTTCTTTTAAAATATGTATAAAAAAGTATCAGATATATATCTTGTTCCTTTGCAGTCCATTTTTATACTCATGACAATTTAATGTACACAAAAATAACCATTTGCATTTATTAAAGTTAATGGAAACCATACCTTAACTCCTTCCTGAAAATGTTTGAGGACAGCAAAACATAGTTTACACTTCAAAGGATTTGATGGAAATATTCCTATGCAATTCTAATACTCCAAAGAAAAGAGAAACTGAACAATATACTTATGTTTGAAACATAAGTATACATATGTTGCTTATGTTTCTTCAACACTGTAAAAAGAAACTGTCCATTTTGTAGGTGACAACTTCAGCTTATAGAGAATCACCTACATTTGAAGTGACAATAAAGATCGTCAAGTATTTTTTTTAGTATTAATTTTTTTAAAAGATTTTATTTTCAATTTGACAGAGAGAGATCACAAGTAGGCAGAGAGAGGCAGGCAGAGAGAGAGAGGGGGAAGCAGGGTTCCTGCTGAGCAGAGAGCCCAATGCAGGCCTCAATCCCAGCACCCTGAGATCATGACCTGAGCCAAAGGCAGAGGCTTAACCCACTGAGCCATCTAGGCGCCCCAAGACTGTCAAGTATTTTAAATAGCTCTTTCAAAATAATACTTTATAATTTGGGGGAAAAAAAACTACAGAGCATGAAAATTCACATGTTCTTTGCAATTTTCATTAAATTTACTTTGGAAGTAAAACATGGTTTCTCTAATCCTTACTGTTCAGTCATCATAGACCAAACCTATACTTGTTTACAGTCACATTCCACGTATTAATTCACTGAATCTCCAAGTCAAGCCTAGGATTAAGGCACTACTTTTATTCCTATTTTGCATATGAAGAAACTGAGACTCAGAAAGTTCAAATGGAACCAGGATTCTAACCCTAACATTTACTATAGAGAATCCATACCACCAACCACCCTGCTATACTGCTCTTTCAATTTAAGTCTCCTAATTGGTTATTACATTGAATAAAGAAAAATGCCATCCCACAAAAATCAGACCAAATAAACTCAGCTCTTCTAAATGTGTTTAGATACCAGCACATAAAAATCAGACCTTACAAAACAGGTAAAATAGTCTGCAAGACTTTAAATAGGGAATTATTAGTGGATTTAAAATAATTTATAAAAAGTTTACATATGATTTTTCAGGAAAATGTTATATAAAACAAAATACAAAAGTAGCTACAGCCAGGGAACAATCCCCATCTACCTGCTAATTATATATAATGTTAGCCATTTAGAGAGGTGGGTCAGTGGACACAATATAGAAACTGTAGACTGTTGGGATTTACGATGGTTTAAGTCTACATTCTACGAGTATTTCTCAGAGCTTGCGGCAATTACAACCTTAACTCAATTATAAATGACATTTAAATTGCAGTTTTGTGTTAATATATCAATAATATTTAAGGTATAGAGCATCTACTGAGACAATTTAGAATCTGTGAGCCACAACACTAGAATAGACAAGCTTCGAGCAAAATTCTGCGGTAGGTTCTTCTTTTTACCTCTAACGTACGGAACAGAAGCGTTCTCTTCCACAGTCCAAAACCAAAGAGTATTAAACATATTAAGTATCCCAAGAAGCGGCTGCTTCGTTTTCCTTTTCCCGGTGACTTTGCAGCCGCCCAAGACAAGAATGTCTGAAATCTATACTTTCTAGCATTATCAAATGCACGATGAAATTTACTTTTATGATTTCTTCTTGGGCTAGAGATAGCAAGCCAGTAGAGTTTTCTCAAAAATATACTGCAAAAACAAGGCCTTTGCTCTTTCTGAGATTTTCGCCCAGTTCAGAGACAGGTTCACGTACGGGACAGGGTGATTCCCGGGGTAAATATTTGGAAAGTTCCCCCGGCCAGAGGGAGAAAAAAAAAAAAGGACATTCTGAAAGTGACCAGCGCCTATATTAGTCCGAGGGAGTCCCTCCTCCCCGCCACCCCGGGAAGGCACCTATTTTCATCCCAGGCTTCCCTCCCTCCCACCCCTTCCAAACACCACAACCTCCATTTCCCAACCCCACCGACCCTTACTCTCTCTCACCCTGCAGCTACGGCTAAACACCGCTGCCATGTTGACTCCCGGTCCGGATACTCAAACACTAGCTCAGTCCGTGGCGCTGACACAGCTAGGGTCATCCCCCGCGCGGGGCGCTAGA
Organism: Lutra lutra; assembly: GCF_902655055.1. Lineage (NCBI taxonomy): Eukaryota > Metazoa > Chordata > Mammalia > Carnivora > Mustelidae > Lutra > Lutra lutra. The sequence continues at coordinate 134,213,662 of NC_062281.1, forward strand.
CCCATCTGGCCCCGCCTACACCCTGGTCCCGCCCATCGACGTCGTTGTTTGTGGGGAGGGAGGGGAGCGGATTGCACAAAAGCGGGGGCGGAAGGGGAAGGGAGAGGGGGTTGGAGTTGCGTACGCGCCGTTCTGGACGCCTGAGGCGCCACGTCCGTACGACCTTGGGCAAGTGGGAGAAGGGTGTTTGATGATCTCCTGGAGCCTAATGGGTCCCCAGGGGTGGTCCACGAAGAGACTTCGTTTCCCTCGAGCCCTGAGTTCAGACAACGCGACCTCTTGGGGGGGGGGGGGGGGGCGAGTAGCGAAGGGTCATGCTGAGAGGGACCCGGGATTCGCGTACCGTGGTTTGAGCCGCTGGAGGCGCGGGGCCAGCCAGGAACTGGGTGAGAGGGCACGGCAAGCGACCTCTGCGCGGTGTGTGCCCACGCCTGGCGGAAAGATACCTTCCTGGCCGGCAGCCTTGACCTTTGTCCCGGAAACCGGTTGGACCCACATCCTTTGTGCTCTAAGTAGTCCAAGAGCACTTTATTGTCAGACTCTGGTGCAAAGACTAAAGGATGGACTGTACTTAAGAAAACAGGGGAATTGAACCACTTAGGTAAAATTGACATTTTCTAATATTCCCGAGGCTATTTATTACTACCCACGTGCGTGGGTGTGCAGTGTCCTTGAAAATAAGATGCGCCTATTTAAAGCTCCTGGTTCAGCGAAAGAATGTTGGAAGTGAACGTCCACGTGAAGAATTCTACTTAAAGTCACCTTCTCATCCAGTTAGACCCTGAGTTGGGAGACGGAAGCTGTAATGTTACAGTGCTGGGGGCTTTATAAAACTACAGGTTTAGTTAGCTTTTTCGTGGAAGCTAGTAAGAGCCCCAATGCGAGGGGAGTGTAAATGTTCCCCGTAATTACCAGGACTTTTCTTCCTTCCTTCCATCCCTACTTCCTCCCTCCCTCCCTTTTCCTTTTTAAAAATATTATTTATTTCTGACAGCACAAGCAGGGGGAGCGACAGGGAGAGGGAGAAGCTGGCAGAGCCGGATGTGAGGCTCAATTCCAGGATCTGGGATCATTACCCCAGCTGGAGGCAGAGGCTTAACCTTAACCCACTGAGCCCCCCAGGTAACCCAGGACTTTTCATTTTTATTGCTACCATCCTACTTTAGGCTCTCCTCACCACTAAATCTTGTTAACTTGCTAAATAATTCTTTTGCCTGGGGAAGACCAGCCATAATCTCATTCTAATTTAGCTTTTTAATTCCTATATCCTGTTATTGTAGTCTCCTACAGGAACCTTCCACTTTGTCTTCTGGGAATTTATAACGTATTTGTTGAGACTGGGCACAAGACAGAATGTTAATTATTGTGCTAAATTCAAAATTGAAGTACCAGGGAAATCAGAAAAGAGAGAACACTTCTACGTACTACAGCTGTACATCTCCTGTGAGGACATTGTCCTATATAACTACAAAACTTTTAACACGTTTAAGAAAATTAATGTGTTAATTAATTTAACTATTATTGAACTATCATTCTCTAATATTTAATATCCAGTCAATATTTAGATTTCCCCAGTAGTCCCTTAAATGCCTTTTTTTTTTTTTAAAGATTTTATTTATTTATTTGACAGAGATCACAAGTAGGGAGAGGCAGGCAGAGAGAGAGGGGGAAGCAGGCTCCCCACTGAGCAGAGAGCCCAATATGGGGCTCGATCCCAGGACCCTGGGATCATGACCTGAGCTGAAGGCAGAGGCTTTAATCCACTGAGCCACCCCAGGCACCCCCACTAAATGCCTTTTGTATGTAGTTTGTTTTGAACTAGGGTCCTATCAATAATTATGTATTGCAGTTGGGTTTTCACTTTCTTTGGTCTCTTTTAACCACAAATTTTTAATCTCTTTACTCACCCCCCTCCCAACAATTTTGATTTTTTTTTTTTTTAAGAAACAAAGCCAGTTGTCCTGAAGAGTACTGTATTACTGAGTTGTCTGATTGTATTCATTTTTGCTTCTAAACCTTGTATCTCCTATAAACTGCAAGTTCCTGGAGGCTTGAGTAGTTTACATCAAATGTATTTCACAAGGAAGCTTCTCCCTCAGGTCATAATGTTAGGTTAAATTTGGTCATTTGATCAAATACTGTTACTGTAAATTTGACCATTTGATTAAGGTGCTAACAGGCTGTTCTATTGTAAAGGTATATTTTTCTCTTTGCAATTAAGTAATGTATAGGGTGATCTCATGTCAAACTGTATTTCTAAATGTTGCTCAGTGATAGACATGGAATCAGCTCTCAATAAACACTTTTTTAGTTGGACACTGTTCCAAAAAACTTTTACTATATTTTTGGGTGGAATAATTCAAATAGTTCCCCGATGTTATTTCATCCCTTGCTTTTCCCCCTAACTAATGGGAATATGATGTAACGATAGGTCATTGTTAATCTGGGACCCTTGAATAAGCTTTAGGCAGATGTGAAAATCCTTTGGAGTTAAATGAGAAATTTGCTATGTGTGGATATATTTCTGAGGAGAAAATCCTTGCAGAGGTAGGAGAGTAAGAGTATATGAGTTCAGATGTTAATAGTGTGGTAGATGTGATGGTGGGAGTAGTTGGAGGTTTTCTTCAGATTGTTTTTGTTTCTCAATGAAATGGGAAGAAGTTATTGGTGGAGAGTGAGGAAATGTTGGATATTTGAGGAAAGAAGAAAGTGAAAAATTACAATACAGGCTCCTCTTTGCTTAGAGTTTCTGGAAATGAGGATCTGAGGGGATGAGGGACAGTGTAGGGGTGGTAGGTTCAATGCATTGGCATGCTTAGTGGGTTTGAAAAATTAATGAAACAAACATTGGAGAGAATGAGCTAAAAAGATTAAGGGTTGTCAGGTAGAGGAGTGCAATGACAATAAAGGCAAGGTCTAGGTTATCATCATGGGAGTAAGCAGTTGAAGCAGAGCAGAGAACAAAGTTATTGTAGAAAGATAAGTCAACTGAGAGGCCAACTTAACAGAAGGATCATCTGTATGGGTATTGAAATATTAAGACTTGGGGTGTCTGGCTGGCTCAGTTGATACAGCTTGCAACTCTTGATCACAGGGTCATGAGTTCAAGCCCCACATTGAGGATAGAGGTTACTTAAAAAAATAAAATAAATTATTAAGAGTTATGACCAAAGTTTGAGATACAGTGACTTTGAGACAAGTGCAGAACTCTTGGTAGTATTTATATTTTTCTTTCTTTCTCAGTTAAATTAAAAAAAAACAGTGATAGAACTATAATAGTAACCTTATATGTTTGGTGGAAAACAACAACATTAAGCTTTTGGTATCTGATATTTTTTTCTCTTTGCTTTTTCAGTTTGAACTTTTACTCTCTTTTTCTAGCAATAGTAATAATGCCACACATCCTGCATTATATTAGTCAGAGGAACTATTTAATAGAAAAGGGATTTTTTTAGAGGGGTGGAGGGACAGGGAGAGTGGGGGAGAATCTTAAGCACACTCCATGCCCTGCCCAGAGTAGGACCTCATGATCCTGAGATCACAACCTCATCCGAGATCAGGAGTTGGACGCTCAACTGACTGAGCTATCCAGGCACCCTAGCAAAGGAATTTATGGTAATACCTCTGCCAAGCCTCTGGGAATCACTTAAGGCTTTGTCAGTCTTGACATTGAAAAACCAGTCTCTCTTTCTGTGACACTTTTGTTTTTAAAGCAAAGACCATACTTAATGTGGATCCCACTTTAAACACTAGATGTAGCTATTTGGCTTAGATCCCAGGAACTAACCTTTATGGTGAGTTTTTCTCCTAAAGACCTCTTTTATACGGGAAGGATTAATCTGTATATTCATATGGGTGTGTGTGTGTGTGTGTGTGTGTGTGTGTGTGTTTTAACCCGCCCAGAAATTTAAAATGATCAGTTTTTCCCAAATAAGAGCAGAGTCTCTAATTCAACATGATTCAACATGTGGTTCCCATAAGTCTAGTATTTCTAAATATATATTTTTAAAATTTGTATTTATTTATTTATTAAAAGATTTTATTTATTTGACAGAGAGAGAGGGAGTGAGAGAGTACAAGCAGGGGGAGCCACAGAGGGAAAGGGAGAATCAGGCTCCCGCTGAGCAGGGAGCCCAATGTGGGGCTTGAGCCCAGGACCCTGGGATCATGACCTGAGCTGAGGGCAGATGCTTAACCAACCCACGCTCCCCCCAAAATTTATTTATTAAAATTTTAGATTGTCAAAATCTCAGCATTTACTGTTTATCTGATATTTTATCTAGTTTAAGGAGCTAGAATCCAACAGGATACCAGCAGCCTTCTGGGGAGGGGACTAGAGTAAGACCAGCTGGTTGCGGGTGGAATATTGCCTTTAGTTTGGAACATAGGGCCTATAGAGTCCACAGCTGAGCTGAGTTGTTACAGAAGGTCGACACTTGTCAAGGAGATTACCTGTCAAGGTGATTATCAGTGAATGAACTGGATGTAGCTGACACGGCAATTGTGGAAGTGTAACCAGAGCCTTCAGCTGAGAATAGTTTTACTTCCCAGAGAGCTATGTGTATTTGGTTATGAAGTCATTGACTATAACCAGAAAAGTCTCATAGATTCAAAGTTAAAACTCTGAGATTAAGGTTTTAAGTGATTGAGTCACTAGTATGTCAAAATCAGTGTAAGAAAACCTCAAAGTGGAGGATTAACAAAGGCAAGTTTAGGCAGGCATAGGCATAGTACCTAGGAACAAGGAAGATAGTGGAACTGGCATGATGGCCAGTTATTTTTGATATAAGAATGATTCATCTGATTATAAATACTAATTTTTTAAAAATCTTACAAAGGTAAATATAAGGAAGAAAATAAGCAGTAGTTAAAGTTAATATTTTGGTATATGGCTTTTAGATTTTTCTCTCTGCATGCAACACATTTATATTCATAATCTTTTCTTATACAAACTTGGATTTTCTTACATATATAATTTTGTATCTGTATTTTAAAAAATTAATATTTTTATATAAATATATAATTTTAGTTTCCCTAACTATGTACTAAATATAACTTAATTTTTCAATTTCATATTTTTGGAAATGTAGATTAAAGGTTTTACTTTTGTAAGCCCTGGCATAATAGCCATTTTAAACTGGCATCACTACGTACTTGTCCAATTATTTCCTTAGTACCTATTACTGGAATTCATGTACTTCCTGGGTCAAAGGGAATAATGAACATTTTTAAGAATTTTGATATAATTTTACATGAATATCATGTTTTATCAGTTTACATTCCCACTAACCTTGTCAGAAACAAAAATATTATTGAGAGTAATAATAGCAAACATCTATTAGATAATTACTATGTGCCAGCCACATGTCAAATAATTTGTTACTAAATTTAATCAATAGCAATTTCTTTCCAGCCTTACTTATTTTTAGTCTTTGACAAATTAATAGGTGAAAATTTGTACCTGGTTTTAATTTGCATGTTTTTTGATTAATGATTATATTGGATTTCTGTGTGTATTAATTAATCTGTCCAAACTTTTGAAAATCTTTCCATTGGAGTAATATCTTTCTTTTGATATTTCTGTTCTGTTCTCATGGCATTTATTTGGAAACCCCTCACATGGAGTAATTTTCAGGTTTCAGAACAATGGCAAGAGGATAGGTCTTTCATAATAAAATTGTAGGTGATTATCAAGTTAAAGCAGAAAGGACCTTTTATTAGTGTGTCATTAGCTATAACAAACTAATAGAGGGTAGAGGGAAAGTAAGTGATATTATCATATATACATTTGTGTACAAAAAATAGAGAAAATAAGTGTTTGTATTAAAGTGCACGTGGGGGCCACCTTGGTGGCTCATTTGGGTAAGCGTCTGCCTTTTGCTCAGGTCATAGTCCCAGGGTCCTGGAATCAAGCCCCACATCAGGCTCCCAGCTCAGCAGGGAGTCTGCTTCTTCCTTTCCCTCTGCCCTTACCCCCAATTCGTGCTTTCCCTCTCTCTCAAGTAAATAAATAAAATATTTTTTTAAAAATGAGAACAAAGCCTAGAGATATATTTGGAGTTATCCCTCTGCCTGATTATGGAGACTAAAGATATTCTGTCTATACCTTGTCTCTGAATGTCTACAGGTTGGCATTGAAATATGGCCTCCTAATTGCTTTCATTGTATATGGGTGGAAATCCTATCTAACATGTCCTCCTCTGTCCCTAGAGCTGAATTTCTTACTTTCACTTTGAACCCCTAGTGTTTGACCATCCCCTCAGTGTTTTTTTCCCTGAGAAAACTAAAGACCAGTTCTAATCCCCAACTAGATAGCTATAAACTGTTTTAGCTCAGGTTGCTATAATAAAACACCACAGAGTGAGTCGCTTAAATAACAGACATTTATTTTCTGAGTGCTGGAGCCTAGGAAGTCTGAGATCAGGGTGTCAGCACGGTTGGGTTTTGATGATACCTCCTCACTTGCAGATAACCACCTTCTTGTTATGTCCCAGCATGTGATCTTTTCTCCTCTTTTTTTTTTTTTTTAAAGATTTATTTATTTATTTGAAAGAGAGAACAAGAGAGCATGTAGGGTGAGGCTCAGAGGGAGAAGGAGTGGGAGAGAATTTCAAGCAGGCACTGAGCGCAGAGCCCAACTCAGGTCTCGATCCCAGGACCCTAACATCATGACTTGAGCTGAAATCAAGAGCCAGACACTTAACCAACTGAGCCACCCAGGTGCCCCCCTTTCTTCTCTTATAAGGACACTAATCCCATTATGGGGGTACCAGGACCTCATCCAAATCTAATTATCTCCCAAAGGCCCCACCTCCAAATACCATTGGTTGCCATCCCAGGGCAAAAATTTTTCTTTGCAAAAATGCCTCTAGCTAAAAGTGGGTCTGGAGGCTAAAATTCCGTCTGTGTTCTGCTAGTTAAGATATGTGGCTTGGTACAGGGAAGGAATGGATACTTTTTTTCTTTTTGTAATTTGCATAAATATACTCTGTGGGTTAACAGAAACTTGATTGCTCCGGCATCTTCTTATCCAGTTTCTCTTGTTTAATTAATCCAGTGTCCTCTAAATATTCTTGAGAACACAAAGTAAATATTTCCCAAGATTTCTTTTGTTTTTGTCAGAAAGTTAGTTGTGTGAAATTTTATCCTTTCCCTTTTTAGTCATCAGAATATTGCTTGCATCTCTTATTGTACATTTTTATATAGCTTTTATATAGAGTTGCTGTTTTTTTTTTTTTCTCCTGATAGTTTAACCTTCAATAAAGAGATCTGTAGCTTTTACTATTTACTGAGGTGCAGCATAGGCCCTTTTGTTCATCTATGAAGGTAGAGGGCGAGGTGATTTGTCAAGTGTAGGAAAGTTCCTGGTATGTTTGAGATTCTATTTCTGTTCTCAAGATAGCGAAGAAACTGCTCAAACAGTTAAGGCTGAATTCAGCAAAAGGGGTGTGTGTGTGTGTATGTGTGTGTGTGTGTATGTGTCTTGGGCTGTGGGGAATATAGTGGGGAGGATTTATAATGACATGGGGATTTTGAAAGCAAGAGAGAGAAACTTTCATTATTCAGATTGACAAGATTTCCCACATATTAGCTTCCAGGGATTAAAGGACTCTATCTATCTCAGCCACCACCTCCTAAATTGGGACAGCAATAATGGTTTGACATAGGATTTCATTTTTGTCCTACATTGGATAAGCCTATCTAGTTAAAGGTGAGAGACTAGGGGCTACCCCAGGAGACAGGTAGAGTAGCAGGTTTTAGAGCAAAATTTGTTGGAGTGTGTATGAAAAGCCAGATGGGAAACTAAAAACATAGAGAACAGACCATAAGCAGGTAATCAGTACAGTGCCCTAAGGTGTAGGGAATCCAACTACCAGGCTTGGGATTCAAAAAGGAGACTGGGTAAAGATTAAGGACTGGGACATCAATAGAAATGAAAAAAATTTTTATTTTTTTTTATTTTTTTTAAAGATTTTATTTATTTATTTGACAGAGAGAGAGATCACAAGTAGGCAGAGAGGCAGTCAGAGAGAGAGAGGAGGAAGCAGGCTCCCCGCTGAGCAGAGAGCCTGATGCGGGCCTCGATCCCAGGACCCTGGGACCATGACCTGAGCCAAAGGCAGAGGCTTTAACCCACTGAGCCACCCAGGCGCCCTAGTTTTAAAGATTTTATTTATTTATTTGAGAGAGAAAGAGAGTGGGGGGAGGGGCAAAGGAAGAGGGAAAGAGAGGGAATCTCAAGCAGACTCCCCACTGAGCCTGGAGTCCGGACTCCAGGCTTCCATCTCACAACCCCGAGATAATGACCTGAGCCAAGATCAAGAGTTGGACGCTCAATTGACTGAGCCATCCAGGTGCCCCAATAGAAATGAATTAAGGAAGCATCACCTGACTGACAGTATTTTACCTGCCACTGTGCAAGCACTCAAGAGAAAACAGAGAAACAAATTGGATAGGAGATTTAATTTAATAGATTATGTTTAAGGGGCGCCTGGTTGGCACAGTTGCTTAAGGATCTGCTTGGACTTGTCTCTCTCTCTCTCTCTCTCTTCCTCTTGCCATTATCCAAAGCAAGAGACAACCATGATGTTTCCAGGTTTTTGGAGGGACTTTGGTCTGGAACCATGCTTGTTTATCTTCTGCTTTGTGGAAACATCTCCTTATGCTCCCATCTTCCATCTTCTGACAGTGACCATTGGGTCTTTCCATCAATTATATCATGTTTTCTTTGTGATAATCATACAGTGATACATTCACATGGTAAAAAACTTCAAACAATACAACAGAGAAAAGTAATTTTTCCTTTTATGTAAGCACTTATTTTCCTTCCCCTGAAGCAGCCACCATTACCACAGTTTCTTGTGTATCCTTGCAGATATTTAACACATACCTGTTTCTCAGTATCCTGATCTGTAAAATGGAGTTTGGAGTTAGTATTTTCTTTTTGGGGGGGGCGGTGGCAGGTGTGCCACAAATGAAAGCATACTCTACACAGAGTTGTGTCTTATGGTGTCTAGTGGAATGAGTGGCTTGTGTCTTGGTTATATAATTGTGTGTGTGATACTGGTTTTTGACAGTGTCCAACAATTAGAATGTAATATGGAATATTGAATTCCTCGGAAAATTTGAACAATTTTGATTTGAAGACAACATTAGCTTATCTTGTCTTATACAGGCAAATAAATTGTTTTTTTATTTTCTTTTTTTTTAAAGATTTTATTTATTTATTTGACAGAAGGAGAAAAAGAGAACAGGAACGGGGAGCAGTAGGCAGAGGGAGAAGCAGACTCCCCGCTGAGCAGGGAGCCCAATGTGGGGCTCAATTCCAGGACCCTGGGATCATGACCTGAGCTGAAGGCAGATTCTTAACCAACAGAGTCAACCAGGTGCCCCAAAGTTCTGTTTAAAAGGGAGAACTTGGGACGCCTGGGTGGCTCAGTGGGTTAAGGCTGCTGCCTTCGGCTCAGGTCATGATCCCAGGGTCCTGGGATCGAGCACCACTTCGGGCTTCCTGTTCAATGGGGAGCCTGCTTTCTCCTCTCTCTCTGCCTGCCTCTCTGCCTACTTGTGATCTCTGCCTGTCAAATAAATAAATAAAATCTTTTAAAAAATTTTCAAAAAAGTAAAAGGGAGAACTTTATGTAATTCCTTTAGTTTTCAACTTGTAAAGTGAGTTCCTGTATTTCTACAGGGCATTGAATATATTTCTTATGTGAGAAACACAGATCCCATGAACATTTTTTTTCCCCATGAACATTTTTATTGCAGCAACTGCAGGATTAATCTTTTGGCAAGAGAAAATATAAACCAAACCAATGAGAAAATTTCAGATTATTTCTAAAATATACTTAAAGTTTTAATTTAGGCACCTGGATGTTATCCATTTCTAAATGTTCAGATGGTCCTTGAGGTTTATCCTATCTTTATAGTTGTTTCTTAGGTTAGAATTGCAGATAAAACAAGGTTTTGTCACTAGTTCAGCCTGTCAGGTAGTATATTCTAATATTTTTGTTTTGTTTGTCCAGGTCATCCTACTGTTGTGCGTCCTTTCACTTAACAGGAAGACAAGTTCTGATGGTGGACTTAGGCATCACCAAGTTGCCGTCTGTGAAATGCCAAGTCCATCTTGCCATGCAGGATGGAGACTGATATACTCAATATCTTTCTTTATCCTGTGGTGATAGAATCATTGTTTGATTTGCATAAATCCTTCTGAGTTCATTAAGTCAGATTGGGCAGCCATCTTTTATTTATTTATTTATTTATTTTTTTTTTTTAAAGATTTTATTTATTTATTCGACAGAGAGAAATCACAAGTAGGCAGAGAGGCAGGCAGAGAGAGAGGAGGAAGCAGGCTCCCTGCTGAGCAGAAAGCCCAATGCGGGGCTCGAACCCAGGACCTGGGATCATGACCTGAGCTGAAGGCAGCGGCTTAACCCACTGAGCCACCCAGGCGCCCGGGCAGCCATCTTTTAGATGCTAATAATGTACAAATCAGTGTGGGCTGTTGGTTTCTCAGAGTAGTGGCTTAGGTCATTACCTTTAGCCTAAAAATTACCTCATGTGTGAACTTCAGCCATAACAACTGACATTCCCTTCAGATGTTGGATTGACTCCAGTAACTTATTAATTTATTTTCCATTTTTGGATGGGGTTTCTGAGTTTGTTTCAGTGGCCTACCAATATCGTAAAGAACTTCAAGGCATATTTATTAGCGTAGATGTTAACTATTAAACCTTTAACGAGTTGGCATAGTTGTGTTAAAGCTATCAGTTCAGCTGTCTGAGCAGAATTTATACTATGGTATAAAGAAGTTTTAATACAGAATGTTAGAAGGAATAGCATATGCAGCATAACATACATGTTTATAAATTCTAAGTTAGGAGCCATCACCAAAAGTATCATATCTTTTTCTGGAGGAGCATCAGTGGCGTCAGGACATTGCATGCTTAGATTTTTAATAACTGTTAGCCATGAGATTTACCTATTTTCAGGAAGGGAAAATAAAGCAGCTGGATTTAGATTTGGATAACGTTTATCAGCTATGAGGGAAGCAGACAAAAAAAGATTTCTAAGTAGTACTTTGGCTAGAGTTGAATATTGTTTAGTGTGAAAAGGCTTCTCCCACAAGAGACCCCTAGGGTGAGAGGTTAACCTAGAACAACATCTGTAGAGGTTTCAATTAAATTAGGTACCTTTGCAACAACATGTAAATAAGGTGGATAATCCTTAGCTATAGGGACCAGGGAAATGCTCAGGTAGATAATGTGCTTATAATGAATTCCTCGTTTTTGAAAAAGTATCCCTGAAACACAACCATGTCTTTAAGTACAGAGTTTAGCATACTGAAGAGTACTCAAATGCTCAGGGGCTATATATTTTAAGATGGCAAATACCTTGTTGGCACCTGTCTCCCAAGAAAGGGTGTGTCTGGGTTATTTGTTATAGTTACTGTATTATAGTGATTGAGCTAATTAAAATATGGTAAATGTATTGAATTATTTTAATATGCTTTTTATATGGTGAAAGAACAAATTTTGATGTTATCGATAGCTATCTGGGAGACATCAAAGATAGTTGAAGTATAAAAGACATCTTGACAATTTTATTATTTCAATTTGTGGTTTGAATTGGCAAACGGAGTATTTAAAAGAGTTGTCAGAGGAATTTTCATACAGTAAGATAAGGGAAGAAATAATTAGTCTTGACTTAAAGCAGAAATTCTCCACCTTTTTTGAGTCATAGACCTTTTGTGGCAACTCAACAAAGTCTCCACACCTTTTCTAACAAGAATATGTTTAAATGCATACATGAAATGCATGGAATTTAAAAGTAAACCAGTTATATTCAACTGTCCTCCTGGAATTTGACAGTTGTTTCATGTGTTGTCTCGTGGTATTCTGTGTTTTCCTAAAATAATGGGTTTCATGTCTGACAGCATTCACTTACATAATTTAAAAAAAAAATTTATAACATTCTCATGACTAAAAATCCATAAGCACTATTTGTATAACACACGTGTGTCCCTTATATTATGATATAGACAATATAAAAAAAAAAAGAATACAAAAACAAAAGAAAGAACCTCTACACTACCCTATGACCCAACAATTGCACTACTGGGTATCTACCCCAAAGATACTAATGTAGTGAACTGAAGGGGTACCTGCACACCAATGTTTATAGCAGCAATATCCTCAATAGCCAAACTATAGAAGGAGCCCAGATGTCCATCAACAGATGAATGGATAAAGAAGATGTGGTGTAAATATACAAGATGGAATACTATGCAACCATCAAAAACCAAAATCCTTGCCATTTGCAACAATGTGGATAGAACTAGAGGGTCTTATGCTAAGCAAAATAAGTCAATCAGAAAATGACAATTACCAGGGGCGCCTGGGTGGCTCAGTGGGTTAAGCCTCTGCCTTCAGCTCAGGTCATGATCTCAGGGTCCTGGGATCAAGCCCCGCATTGGGCTCTCTGCTGGGCAGGGAGCCTGCTTCTCTCTCTCTCTGCCTGCTTCCTGCCTGCTTGTGATCTCTGTCTGTCAAACAAACAAACAAACAAACAAACAAGACAGAAGATCACAGGGGAAGAGAGGAAAAAATGAAACAAGATGAAACCAGAGAGGGATACAAACTGTAAGAGACTCCTAATCACAGGAAAAAACCTGAGGGTTTTTGGAGGGGAAGAGGGTGGGGAGATGAGGTAACTGGGTAATAGACATTAAGGAGGGCATGTGATGTAATGAACACAGGGTATTATAAAAGACTTACGAATCACAGACCTGTACCTCTGAAACCAATAATACATTATATGTTAATTAACTGAATTTAAATTTTAAAAATTGGAGAAAAAAAGAAACCTCTGCCACTGAGCTAACATACAGGATTTAACTGATAAATAAGACTTACACAAGCCATAGATGTTACTTAGTATTAAGTTATACCAAATAATTTCAAGGATACAATCTAGAGGTTTTTATGCTAAGAACCTCTCTTAAGCAGAGAGATTTGGGGACACTAAGATTCCCCATGGCTCCCCATGTCTTTCCTTCCCACTTGAAATATGCAGCTCTTCCTCAGAATAGAGAAGGGCCCTAAATGAAGTTTGTGGGGTTTCTCATGGTGGGTGTTTCCGTTTTGAAGCACCTCAATTTTATATGTTACTGAGTTGTCTAGTTTATGTGACATTCTCCAAGAAGACATGCCTCATAGATCCTGATTCTGTTTACTCTAGGCCTTATCAGATACATTCTGCTAGGGACAAATTCTCTTACTTCTAGCAAATATCATTAATCTATTGACTTGGGGGACCAGTTGACAGATTGGATTATATTACCAGCTTTCTTTTATTTCCCCTGTGGATCTCCATTCCTTATCTCCTTTTTGAAAGAATGAATGGAAGGTTGACTAGCTGCTTTAATGCTTCCTCTCAGTTATTCATAGAAATTCAACACCTTGTATGATCTGTGACACTATACAATCTCTTATCAGTCATTTTATTCTAGGTAATGAATAGAAATGGAGGTGCGCCTGGGTGGCTCAGTTGTTAAGCATCTGCCTTCGGCTTGGGTCATGATCCTAGAGTCCTGGGATGGAGCCCCACATCAGGCTCCCTGCTCAGCGGGGAGCCTGCTTCTCCCTCTCCAGCTCCCTAGTGCTTTTGTTCCCTCTCTCACTATCTCTCTCTGCCATAAATAAATAAAATCTTTAAAAAAATAAATAAAAAGTTACCTCACCTGCCAGATGTTTTCGAACTTGTCTGGTCTATCCATATAGGCTGCACACCTATTATGGTTAAATAAAGCTATGTTGTCTTAGGGATTAGGGATTAATTAGGGAATCACTCATTTGAACCACCCATCTTTGCCAAAGCAACATTTTTTTTTAGATTATTTATTTATTTATTTGACAGAGATCACATGTAGGCAGAGAGGCAGGCGGCAGGGGGGGAGCAGGCTCCCCGCTGAGCAGAGAGCCCGATGTGGGGCTCGATCCCAGAACCCTGGGATCACGACCTGAGCTGAAGGCAGAGGCCTTAACCCACTGAGCCACCCAGGCGCCCAACATTTTATATCATTAATCAATGGGCAGTTATGGAGATATCAGAGTCTCCATTGTACAAACATGTGATTTCACTGTTTTGTTGCTGAGCAAGTGTGAGCCACAAAGTTGCTCAATAGGTCTCAGCAACATTTCAGGGACATCTTTTGACAGAAACACTACAGTCACTTTTGATACAGCTCCAGGTCTAATAACTACTATACTTCCAAAATAGCATGAACCTAAATATGTCGAGCTCTCTACAACAATTTAGTATGTTGTGAAATATCTGTGGTTTCTATTTAAGACAACATCACAGGCATTGCAAATCTTACAGTGTTATTAATTGATTTGCATATGTTCCTAAGGCAAAGACACATTAAATTTCAGATTCCTTAAAACTCTCAGCTCACAGTACAAATATTAAAAGCAAATCATAATTGTTAGAAACATTAGCTTTTTCAGAGAAGAAATTTTGCTTGAAAGTCATTCAGGAGTATGACAAAAGCACAGAAAATCACGAGACAGCTTTTAAAGAAGGCAACATAGGAGGCTCTGAATTCCCCTCATCCCACAGGCATACTGAATGAACAGCTACACATAGAGCAATTGTTTCTGAAGAGAAATCCAGAAACTAGCAAAGTGATGCCCACACTGCAGGTGAGCAAGAAAATACCCACATCAAAACAGGAAAGACTGAGACATACTTTGTAAATCCTACTCCTGGCACAATGCCAGACATTAGGAAGGAAGTCTTAGTTTCTCCTGAGGAGTAATGAGTTGGAACCCCACATCCAATACCCCAACTTTTAAGACTCAAACATAGGGGTTGCAAAAAAGGCTAATCAAAAGAAAACCAGGGGCACCTGGGTGGCTCAGTGGGTTAAAGCCTCTGCCTTCGGCTCAGGTCATGATCCCAGGATCCTGGGATTGAGCCCCCCATCGGGCTCTCTGCTCTGCAGGGAGCCTGCTTCCTTCTCTCTCTCTGCCTGCCTCTCTGCCTACTTGTGATCTCTGTCTGTCAAATAAATAAATAAAATCTTAAAAAAAAAAAAAGAAAAGAAAACCACACTGAGACACATTATAATTGTTTAAAAAAATAATTAAAAAAATATGTGTGTATATATATATATATATATACACACATAGTAGAAAATTTTTTGGCTGTAATTTTGCAAAATTTAAAGAAGTGGTATGGTATATTCAAACTGCTAAGAAGAGAAACCAAAATGTCATCCAAAAATACTCTGTCTGGCAAAGATGTCCTTCAAAATTGGGGGCGCCTGGGTGGCTCAGTGGGTTAAAGCCTCTGTCTTCGGCTCAGGTCATGATCCCAGCGTCCTGGGATGGAGCCCTGCCTCGGGCTCTCTGCTTGGTGGGGGGCCTGTTTCCCCCCCTTCTCTGCCTGCTTCTCTGCCTACTTGTGATCTCTGTCTGTCAAGTAAATAAATAAAATCTTAAGAAAAATAAAAAAAGATGTTCTTCAAAATTGAAGGAGAGGGGGGACGCTTGGGTGGCTCAGTTGGTTGGATGACTGCCTTCGGCTCAGGTCATGATCCGGGAGTCTCGGGATCGGGTCCCACATTGGGCTCCCAGCTCCACGGGGAGTCTGCTTCTCCCTCTGACTTTCTCCTCGCTCATGCTCTCTCTCACTGTCTCTCTCTCAAATAAATAAATAAAATCTTTAAAAAAAAAAAAGATTGTTCAAAATTGAAGGAGAGGAAAAGTTTTCCAGACATGTAAAAGCTGAAGGAGTTCATCACCACGTACCAGCTTCATAAGAAATGCTAAAGTGAGTTCTTCAAGGTGAAATGAAAGGATGCTAATTAGTAACACGTGAAAGTAGAAAACTGGTAAAGGTAAATATATAGTTAAATTCAGAATACCCTAATTTGCTCATGGTGGGTAAATGACTTATAACTTTAGAATGAAGTTTAAAACAGAAACATTAAAAATAGCTACAATAATTTGTTGATAGACACACAAAGTAAAAAGATTAAATTGTGACATCAAAAGCATAAAATGTGGAGGAGTATAGACTGTAAAAATGTAGACTGTAAAAATGAGACTTTGTGTGTGTTCAAAGTTTAGTAGTTACTGGCTTAAAATAGACTATTATGTTAGATGCTTTATGTAAGCCTTATGGTAACCACAAAACTAAAACCTATAGTGTACACACAAAAGATAAAGAGTAAGAAATCCAAACACACCACTCAGAAAATCATCAAATCATAAAGAGAGAAAGAAAGAAACAAAGGGATTATAAAACAACCAGAAATCTGTGAACAAAATGTCAATAATAAACCAATATTTCCTGGGGTTCCTGGCTAACTCAGTTGGTAGAGTGTTCAACTCTGGATCTTGGGGTTGTAAGTTTGAGCCCCACATTGGGTGTAGAGATTATGTGAAAATAAGATCTTTGAAAAAAATCTATATCAGGGACGCCTGGGTGGCTCAGTTGGTTGAGTGACTGCCTTCGGCTCAGGTCATGATCCCAGCGTCCTGGGATCGAGTCCCACATCAGGCTCCTTGCTCTGCAGGGAGCCTGCTTCTCCCTCTGCCACTCTGTCTGCCTGTGCTCTCTCTCCCTCTCTCTCTCTGACAAATAAACTCTTTCTTTAAATAAATAAACTCTTTCTTTAAAAAAAAAAATCTAGGGGCGCCTGGGTGGCTCAGTGGATTAAGCCGCTGCCTTCAGCTTGGGTCGTGATCTCAGGGTCCTGGGATCGAGACCCACATTGGGCTCTCTGCTCAGCGGGGTGCCTGCTTCCCTCTCTCTCTCTCTCTCTGCCTGCCTCTCCGTCTACTTGTGATCTCTCTCTGTCAAATAAATAAATAAAATCTTTAAAAAAAATTAAAAAAAATCTATATCAATAATTACTTTAAATGTAAATGGATGAAATTCTCCAGTTTAATGGCTGATGGATTAAAAAAATAAGACACATTTCACCTTTAAGAACATACTTAGACTTAAATTGAAAGAACAGAAAAAGATATTCCATGTGAGTGGAAACTAAAAGAAAGCAGGGGTAGCTATACTTAAATCAGACAAGACAAAACAAGCCATTATATAATGATAAATGGGTTAATTCATCAAGAGGATATAACATTTGTAAATAATTATGCACACAGCATAGGTGCACTTAAAAATGTAAAGCAAATAAAACAGATCTGAATGGAGAAATAGCAATATAACAATAGTAGGAGAATTAAGTGTCCCAGTTTCAAGAATGGATAGATCATCCAGACAGCAAACTGATGAAGAAACATAATAGGTCTTAAATTACATGTTAGACCAGGTGGACTTAATGGATGTTTACAGAACATTCAAGAGCACATTCTTCTCAAGAGCACATGGAACATTCTCCAGGGTGGATTAAACATTAGGCCACAAAAGAATACTGAGTAAATTTAAGAAGATTGAAACCAAATCAAGCATTTTGTTCAAATGGTAGGAAACTAGAAATCAGTTATAAGAAAAACATGCTACTGAACAACCAATCAATCAAAGAATAAATCAAGAGAAATCCCCAAAAATATATTGAGACAAATGACAATGCAAACAGAACATACAAAAATCAGGGGATATGGCAAAAGCAGTTGTTAAGAGATAAGTTCATGGCAATAAATACATAAAGACAAGAGAAAAATTTTAAATAAGCAACCTAGCTTTACACCTCAAGGAATAGAAAAGAAAAAATTTAGCCCAAGTTGGTAGAAGGAGGGGGATAGCAAAGATAGAGTAGAAATAAATGGAAGAGAGACAAAAAAGATAATAGAAAAGATCAATGAAATTAAGAGCTCTTTTCATTTTATTTTACATTTAAAGATTTCCTTTATTTATTTGTCAGAGAGAGAGGAGGGAGAGGGAGAGAACACAAGCAGGGAGAGTGGCAGGCAGAGGAAGAAGCAGGCTCCCCACTGAGCAAAGAGCCTGATGAGGGACTCCATCCCAGGACCCTGAGATAATGACCTGAGTCAAAGGCAGATGCTTACACGACTGAGCCACTCAGGAGTCCCAAAAGCTGTTCTTTTTTTGAAAAGATAATCAAAATTGACAAAACTTCAGCTAGATTTACCAAATATATATATATTTGTGACTGGAAGTGTGAGTGTTTTGTGTGAATGTAAACTGATACAATTATATATAGAAAATCTTAAAAACTCTACCCGAATTCAGTAAAGATTCAGGATGCAAAATCAATACATGGAAGTCAGTGGTGTTTTTATACACTAACAATGATCTATTGGAAAGAGAAATTAAGAAAATAAACCTATTGGGGCGCCTGGGTGGCTCAGTGGGTTAAGCCTCTGCTTAACCTTAGCCTTCGGCTCAGGTCGTGATCTCAGGGTCCTGGGATTGAGCCCCGCATCCGGCTCTCTGCTCAGCAGGGAGCCTGCTTCCCCTTCTCTCTCTGCCTGCCTCTCTGCCTACTTGTGATCTCTCTCTCTGTCAAATAAATAAATAAAACCTTTAAAAAAATAAAAAACCCATTTACAAGCATCAAAAAGAATAAAATACTTAGGAATAAATTTAACCAAGGAGGCAAAAGGTTTATACAATGAAAACTATGAGACATTGATGAAAGAAGTTGAAGAAGACACAAATAAATCAAAAGATAATTCTGTGCTCCTGTACTGGAAAATTAATATTATTAAAGTATCCATACAATGCAAAGTGATCTATAGATTCAACATCCATACTGAAATTCCAAAGGAATTTATTTTTGCACAGAAATAAAACAATACTAAAATTTGTATGCCACCACAAAAGACTCTGAAGAGCCAAAGCAATCTTAAGAAAGAAGAACAGAGCTGGAGGTGATTCCTGATTTCAAATATATTACAAAATTATAATAAAACAATAATCAAATAATCAGAACAATATGGCATTGGCATAAAAACAGACACGATCTGTGAAACGGAATGGAGATTCTGGAAATAAACCCACACTTATATGGTCAATTAATTTACAACAAAAGAAAATACACAATGGGGAAAAGATAGTCTCTTCAACAAATGGTATTTGGGAAACTGAATAGTCATATGTAAAAGAATGAAACTGGAGCCCTCACACCATATACAAAAATCAATCCAAAGTGGATTAATATTTGAAAATAAGATCTGAAACCATAAAATCCTAGAACAAAACATAGTTGGTAAGCTCCTTAGCACTGTGTTTGGATTTGACACTAAAACCTAAAGTGACAAAAGCAAAAATAATGTTACTACATCAAACTAAAAAACTTCTACACAGTGAAGGAAACCATAAACAAAACGAAAAGGCAAACTATGGGATGGGAGAAAATATCTAGAAACCATAAATATGATAAGGGGTTAATATCCAAAATATATAAAGAACCTATACAACTCATTAAAATACCATTTTGATTAAAAAACAGGCATAGAAACTGAGTAAACATTTTCCCAAAGAAGTCACACAAATGCCCAGTGGGTACATGAAAAGGTGCCAAATATCACTAATCATCAGGGAAATGCAACTCAAAACCACAGTGAGGTGTCCCCTCACACCTGTTAGAATGGCTATCATTTCAAAGACAAGAGTTAAGTATTGTGAAGAGGGAATGTGAAGAAAAGGGAAACCTTGTGTACTATTGGTAAGATTGTAAATTGGTGCAGCCACTATGGGAAAAAGTATTGAGGTTTTTCAAAAAATTAAAAATAAGACTGCCACAAGATCCAGTAATCCCACTTCTGGGTATATGTCCAATTTAACAGTTCTCTTGATAAACAAATGGATAAAACATGTTCATCCTCTTTATATTCATATCTCTTTGTAAAGAGTATATCACCCATTTTAGCTACATCTTCAACCAAAGCAACTAACTTCTGAATTCTCAGTCACAGAAAAACTAGGAGTTAGGTAACTGATCTATCATAAACCAGCATTTTCCTGGGGGGACTCCAGTGAAAGTTGCTTGTATTTTATGAGTACCCTTCTACATCTCTTTTATATTTGTAAAGTGTTAAGTGCAAACATGACCATGTATACTGGCATGACCTAAAGTTATTTGCATATCTATTTTAAACTATCAACTAATGACCGATGGAGAATGTATACAAATAAGAGATATACATATGTATGATAAAACTATGTTTGTTGGGGCACCTGGGTGGCGCAGTGGGTTAAAGCCTCTCTGCCTTTGGCTCAGGTCATGATCCCAGGGTCCTGGGATCGAGCCCCGCATCGGGCTCTCTGCTCAGCAGAGAGCCTACTTCCTCCTCTCTTTCTCTGCCTGCCTCTCTGCCTACTTGTGATCTCTGTCAAATGAATAAATAAAATCTTAAAAAAAAAAAAAAAACTTTGTTTTTGTTTTCTATGTTTTATGAATTTAGATCTAGTTAGGAATTATCTAGGTAGTCTATGATTATTTTAACTTATATACTAGTCTATGTTCTCAGGGATTTTGGAAATCTTGTTCGAGGTTGAACTTAAACACAATTTAATTCTTCAGAGAACTACGATATTTAAAAATTTTTATAGGTAGTATAGAGCAAACATTCTAGACTGTATGATTTGTGGTTGTCTGAAGTTCATTAAGAGTAAATCTTTCAAAAGATAGTTGGACCATAATTTTTATAGGTTTATAACTTTAAACATGTAATGGAAGTAAAAAACCAGTACAGGAAATCTAGGAAGTTAGAATTGATTAGGCTTTCCATGAGAAAATAATATTATGCTAAAATGTTTCACACTACATTAAAATCAGGGAGAACATACAACTATTTTTAAACCCAAATTACCAAACCTATTAATTTCTTCAAGGATTCACCTTGATAGAAATATAACCTAAACTTATCCTTATATAATTTCTCCTGTATTTATATGACTATTTAAACTTTAAAACATTTGTTTAAAAATATTGTGTTTTTTGGGGTGCCTGGGTAGCTCAGTCGTTAAGTGTCTGCCTTCGGCCCAGGTCCTAGGATCAAGCCCCGCATCGGGCTCCCTGCTTGGCAGGAAGCCTGCTTCTCCCTCTCCCACTCCTGTGTTCCCTCTCTCGCTGTGTCTCTCTCTGTCAAATAAATAAAATCTTAAAAATAAATAAATAAATAAATGTATTATGTTTTAAAATAATTTCTCCCCACTGTTTTCCAGCCTGATAACCACTGATATTTCTCTGGCTTTTCTCTTTTGTAACCAAGACCATTAATTTAATTTACAGTTAAGCAACTCCTCCTTCTATTCCTTCTCCTCCAATTTCTTCTCCTCCTCTTCTTCCTCTACTTTATACTTTTTTCTTCTCTTTCATTGTGTTACAGAGTATCAGCAAGCCTCTGAAGCTTTTATAAGTTGTCAGCACACTGACAGGGATTAATCTACTTCCTAAAGATTCCTGAATGTCTTATTAGTCTTTATAAATCAACCAGAACATGAGTTCTTTTAAATTTAAGACTTTGTAATTAAATTTTGAAATTTTCTTGAGAAATAGACAAAAATGTGCCATTTGTTTGTTTAGAAAATATTTCATATTTAATAGATAAATCTTATAAATCCCTGGGCAAGGAAGAGAACTCTGGAAGAATGTAAGGTTGCTTTTCCTCATATTTTATTATGTGGTTTTGGAGAGTACTTTCCAGACAGGGTCAACATATAAGCTCTACTGTAGAATTTTGTGACACCTCATTGTAGTTTACACAAAGCTCTCCCTCACATCTTTACCTGGCTCATTTGTGTATATTTTCATGGGTCTTTCTTATTTCTTTTCTGAGAGGAAGGAATCAAAACAAAACAAAACAAAATAAAACAAAAGCCATGCACATTATATCCTTGAGTTTTCTCAGAATGTCACAATGCCCCCAGAGAAACCAGAAGCAGTCATTCTTATTCCAGTGACATTCAAGCTTGTTCACAAAATTGAAAGGCACAACAAGCAAAGCTATTTTAGAAGCCCAGCTCTATTTTACAAGCTATACAAAATGAGTTTTAATTTTTCCATGTTTTCTTCCCTTTGAAGATGGATCTTTTTGTATTGAATATCCCTATAGTGTGCATAAGCAATAGATCCTTATCATCAACTAATCTTGAAAAGGTTCCCAGGGGCGCCTGGGTGGCTCAGTGGGTTAAGCCGCTGCCTTCGGCTCAGGTCATGATCCCAGGTCCTGGGTTCGAGCCCCACATCGGGCTTTCTGCTCAGCAGGGAGCCTGCTTCCTCCTCTCTCTCTGCCTGCCTCTCTGCCTACTTGTGATTTCTCTCTGTCAAATAAATAAATAAAATCTTAAAAAAAAAAAAAAAAAGGTTCCCAGAAGAGAAAGGGAGATGATGAGATGGTCCAGTTCCAGGAAGAGCTACTAACGAAAGTGGAGTATTATAAAAGACTTACTTCCTTGTCTTATTCTTCTGTATCACACTTCTTTGTATGTCTTACCTATCTCTTCCACATTGACACTGGACTTGGCTGTGTGACTTGTGTCTGATAGATATGAGCAAATCCACACAAGCAGTGGCTTGATAAGCATTTGTACATTGAGTCTTACCCTCTCTGAACATTCCTGCCACAGTACGAAGAAGCTAGCACGAGACACATGGAGAGAGGCCCGGCTGGCCTGGGAGTCCAGTCGTCTCCGCCAAGATCCTAGATACAAGATTAAGAAGTTGTCTTAGACCATCCAGCCCTAGCTGAAGTCACAGATGATTGCAAATGCATGAGTGAGCCTTGGTAAAAGAACCTCAACAAAAATGTGGAGAAATAACATTGTTGTTTTGTGTGGTTTGTTATACAGTAGTAGATATTTACATAACTTTCTTTTCTAAAGAGGGGAAACGGCTTTTCTCTTTCTTTCAATGCAAAGACCTACAAAGAGCTGACCAAAAAAAAAAAAAAATACAGAGCATAAGACAAACAATATGATGTTCTAGCAGTGGCTGGAAAGTTAAATCAGAGAGGTAGGAGGCTTGTGTTCCCTCGCTTGCTGTGCCTCTCTCTGTCAAATGAATAAATAAATAAATACAGTCTTTTTTAAAAAAAGAAGACCTAGGAAACAAACAACAAACAAACAGCTGAGTTTACTTAGGTATGAGGGAGATAATCAACCGTAGACTCTAGATTGTCACCGAAAAAAATAAGGCAGAGTTTATTAAAACAAGAACCATAGACTAGCGATAGAACAAGGCTCTTCTTTGTTGTCCTTGGACAAGTTGATCGGCTAACAACTAGCTAAAGAAGAATTTGCCGTGGAGCAAGATGGCAAGATTAGTATTAGGAAAGCAAAGTCAGTTACTTATGGGTTATCTGAGAAAACTTAGGATTTCAGCCCTGGAGTATATTTGATTGCTGTCTTTCTGTCAAAGACGTTAGATCTTTCTTCAGCTTTTCCACCTCAGGTAAGCCTCCATTTCCTGCATCATGAATCCACAAGGGAGAATTCTGAAGTTTTCTGCTGTCTGCAGGGTTTATTTCATTTTGTTTTCATATTAAGACTCTATATACATATCAGAGTTTACATTACATGATAATGGCTTGTTTGTAATTATAAGGACAAAGATTAGAAATACCATGGACATAAAAGTTGAGGTGGTTGGATTGAGGTCAGGCTGATTCAATGTGACTCCACTGTATTTGTTTCTTTCTTTCTTTTTTTTTTTTTTTAAAGATTTTATTTATTTATTTGACAGACAGAGATCACAAGTAGGCAGAGAGGCAGGCAGAGAGAGAGGGGGAAGCAGGCTCCCTGCTGAGCAGAGAGCCCAATGCAGGACTCAATCCCAGGACCCTGGGATCATGACCTGAGCCGAAGGCAGAGCTTAGCCCACTGAACCATCCAGACACCCCACCACTGCATTTATTTCTATCATCCTAACTGTCTAGTGAGTATCTTCACATGATCAGTATTCTTTGCATGTTTGATTGATAAGTTGTTGATAGAGTGAATTTTGGTTAAAGTTTTAAGTTCTTGGGAACCCACTTCAGTGCTTTCTTCATCATCAAATACTCTTCAAGTTTCTACAATCATGATTAGAGCAGAGTCCACTTGCTATCTTTTAATCATAGGTACTTTGTGCTTCTGTGGTTTTGAAACAATGGTGGATATCATAGTCATTATACCTGCCACATAAAAATTGCTTTATTTACAACTTGGACTCTAATATAATGATGAAATAAGATAATAAATATGGCATCATAGTGTTTAAGAACTCTTTGATTTTTTAATCATATTTACATCATAGAGATATCAATTGTAATAATTTATATGTATTTGTATGTATGTACAAATTTGTATGTACCCCTGGGGATAAAAATACATTATATGTTTATAAGAAAATAAAAATTAAAAAAAATAATTTACTGATTTGTAATAATTAGTTAGTAGAATAATTGCTATGTGTTAGCTGTCATTATATCATTGTAATAAACATTATAAAAAGAAGGTCAAGAGCATGTACAATAATTTGGCAAGACCATATCCAGTACTTAGGCTGAATTATAAGTATACCACTGTGGTACTAAATAATGGAAGAAAGGTAATTCACTATGCCTTGAATAAAAGTACCAACACTATTCTAATGTCTTTTTGGGAAAAACTAATTCAAGAGGATCTAATGGTTTGTTCATTTAAAGGCATGCCCGTGTACCTTGTCATGTTTTAATTCTTACAAATTTCCCCACCAGATCCTTTTTTTCTTTTTTTTGATGAGTCTCATCTGCTCCCTCAATTTTAGACAACATTGATAAATCCTTTTTTTAAGGTTTTATTTATTTATGTATTTGAGACAGAGACAGCACAAGCGGTGGTGGGGGAGGTGGGAAGATGGTGGAGGCAGAGGGAGAGGGAGAAGCAGACTCTCCCACTGAGCAGGGTGCCTCATGCGGGGCTTCATCCCAGGATCCTGGGATCATGACCTGAGTTGAGGCAGCTGTTTAACCAAATGAGCTACCCAGGCGCCTCACTACTGATAAATCTTAAATACATAATGGTCTTCTGTTCTCTGGACTTGTATTTCAAATACTTGCCTAAATATATCATAAGCATCTCAATGAAAACACCTGTAAGTGCTACAGAACCTTCTCCTGTAAGCATGTTTTTCTTTCATACTCCTATTGATTAATGGTACCATTATCTGGGATGACACCCAAACCCAGAGACCTTGTCACCCTCATTGATTCACACTTCTCGCTTACAGCCTCATCTAACAGCCATTAGGAGGGTGCACTGGTTGTGCTCTCCAGCACGTTCTTCTCCATTCCTATTTCCTCTGTGTTGATTTAGGTATGTAAGCCTTTCTTGCCTGCTGTACTACAGTAATGACAAAACTCATGTTTTTTCCTTTCTCTACCTTGCTTCTAGAGTTATCTCTCTCAAACATAGGTCTAAAATCTGCCTCCTTGCTTGAAACCTTACAAGTTTCCTAGTCCCTTATAAATCAAGTTAAAATGCCTTATCATGGAGTAGGGCTCAGTGGAGCATGTGGGTCTTGATCTTAGGGTTGGGGGTTGGAGCCCTACTTTGTGGATAGAGAGATTATTAAAAAAAAAAAAAAAAGCAAAACACAAAACCTTATCGTGTCCTAAATTCCCTTTTTATTTGTATCTCAAGGCAAGCTTTTGTTATCTATATTAGTACTTAGTACTCTGTATTACCATGATTATTTACATCTCTGTTCTTCATCTAAAGATAAGCCTTTCCTTAAAAGTAAGCACTATAAGGGACGCCTTGGTGGCTCAGTGGGTTAAGCCTCTGACTTTGGCTTGTCATGGTCTCAGGGTCCTGGGATCTAGCCCTGCATCCGGCTCTCTGCTCCGAGGGGAGCGTGCTTCCTCCTCTCTCTCTCTGCCTGCCTCTTTGCCTACTTGTAAAATCTCTCTCTCTGTCAAATAAATAAATAAAATCTTAAAAAAAAATAAGCACTATGATTTATTTAATTTTATACTGCCATAGCCTAACAGTACATGGCACTCATAGTTGAAGTTCGTTAGCTTTATAAATAATAATTCTAACAAAAATTCACCGAACTCTTACCGTGTACCGGGCACTGTTCAGAATTTCTTTCACATGTAAGGTATCCTTCACAAGAGTCCTACAAAATAGGGACTCTTAGTATTCCAATTTTATAGGTGAAGATACTGAGATTTAGAGCAATTGTATAATGTGTCCCTAGCTACACAATTAGTAAGTGCCAGTACTGAGTTTTAGATCCAGACATTCTGACTTTAGAATCATTTTTCAAAATCACCATACATGTCAAGGGAATTGATGAATAAAAGAAAATCAAGAGAAATATTTCCCATATATAATCCTAATCCATCTGTTCACATTTTTTCCAGCTTTAAACCATCAACTGATGCTGTCAAGTGGAAAATGCTCTAAGATGAACACAGTTAGGAAAGACAAATAAAAATAAAACTAATACACAAAGTGCTTATTCTATGCCAAACACTTAAGATCCAATTCATTTGCTTTTACGCTTTTTTTTGTTGTTGTTGTTAGCTTTATCCTTTCTTAATATAATTCTTTTTCCTAAAATCTTAAGTCAGTTGTTCATTACCTTTATGACCAATTTTAATTTCTTGTTTGTAATAACTATAGGAGCAGGTTTATTTATATTTTAACTTTATAGGAGAAAAAAATCATTAAGACATGTATCAAATCTAAAATCAATCTAAAATCTAAAATCTAAAATCAATCTAAAAATCAAAAGGGAGGGACGATGCCTTGTTGGCTCAGCTGGTTGGGCTTTCAACTCTTGATTTCAGCACGGGTGTTGATTTCAGCCCAGGTGGTGATTTCAGGATCTGCCTTGGGGCTCAGTGAGCTTGGTTCTCAGCAGGGAGTTTGCTTTTCCCTCCCCCTCTGCCCCTCCCCCTGCTCGCCTGCTTCTCCTCTCTCTCATAAATAAATAAATAAAATCTTTAAAAATTGGAAGGCAATTGAGAAGGGAATAATCCTGACTGATGAGTTCTTATCTTATTTTCAGTAACACTCAACGCTGGTGACCACTTCTTCCTTTTAAATTGATTTTTCCATTGTCTTTGACATTATTATTCTTTTCTTGTTCTCCATTGTCTCTTGCAGTGATATTCTTAAGTCTCCTTTCCTAGTTGATTTTTCTTTCTTTCTTTTTTAAAGATTTTACTTATTTATTTCGCAGACAGAGATCGCAAGTAGGCAGAGAGGCAGGGAGAGAGAGAGTGGGGGAAGCCGGCTCCCCACCAAGCAGAGAGCCCGATGCGGGGCTCGATCCCAGGACCCTGAGATCATGACCTGAGCCGAAAGCAGAGGCTTTAACCCACTGAGCCACCCAGGCGCCCCCCTGGTTGATTTTTCTTTGTTGCCTACTAACTGTTGATAGCACATAATGTACACCATATCTTGGATTGGGCTCTCTGGAAATGGGGAATTGTATGCATACTGTTTTTTGGAGAGAATGCTTAGGAGATACACTTCTCAGGAAGTAAGGAAGATAGTGTTGGCCGGAAGAAGCTGACTCAATGTGGTTGGAACTGAGACTTCAGCCAATTCTACAGGAAACTCTGGAGCTGGGATGGCCCTTCAGAGTTATCCCAAATCGAGGCAAGAGAGTTGAGTGTATATCCCTGTAAGAGCCTGTCCTGGTGAGGCAGTTCCTCCCAGCTAAATCAATTTCGAGAGGGACAGTTGAGACCCATCACGAGCTAATATCATAACAGTGTGGAAGTGGGTGCATGGGCCTGGAAGAGGAAATCTGGACAGAGCTCCCCAGTATTAATTATACCTACCCTGACTTGTTATTTATAAGATAAATTCAAAACTTCATTCCATTATAGTAAAGAACATTTACTTTCTAACCCCATGAGACTTCTCTGCCCCTTTCCCTCACATTTCTCTTCTGTGTCATGCTCTTTCATACACACGTTGTCTCTCCACAAACTGATCTCTCTACATGTAATACCCTGCCTCTTGGATCCCCCATCTGATTATTACTAATCCTGGGAGAGGCAGCTGAGATGTCACCCTTGGTGAAATTCCCAAAACTGCTTGTCAAATCAAGTATTTTCTCCTTTGTGTTTTTTGTACAAACCTCTTTTATAATATAAACTCAGTAAAAGCCTATGGCCCTACATGGCCCAGTTTCTACACAGCTATATAACAGAAATCATCATATGGTAATAAAATTATTCAATAGGAGGAATTTAGTATTTTACTTTCATCTCCAAAAAAGCTTTAGATTCAGTTTATAACCGATGGCCACCGTCTGTGTAATCCCCTCCCTCTCTTTTTTTCTGTTGATGTTTTGTCTTTGATTCCGAAGCTGTGTTCAAGTCTCTCTCTATCCCTCCCTTTATTCTTTATTCCTTATCAAGGGGGAAACCCACATGTGCAGCTCTTGTTCTCATTTTCTTATCCTCTTTCCTCTCTTCTTCTCTACACTACCTTACTCTCTTCCATCCCCTTTCTTTTCCTCCTCTTTTCCTTTATGGCTTTATAAACATATAATTCATGTACCTTCAAATTCACACTTTTAAAATGCACAATGTAATGGTTTTTAGTATATTTACAGAATTGTGCAACCATCACAAATGTCTGATTGATGTAATGTCGAGCATTTCATCATTCGCCAAAAGAAACCTCATACTCATTAGGAGTCACTCCACATTCTCACCTCCTCCCAGGCCCTGACTACATAATTTAATTTCTTTCTACAGATTTGCTTAAACTGTTCATGTCATATAAATGGACTAATAGAATACTTGTTCTTTTGTGACTGGCTTCTCTCAGTTAACATGTTTTCAAGGCTTATGCATGTTGTTGTATGTATCAGTACTTCATTCTTTTTAATGGTTGAATATTCTAGTATGTGGATATGTACTACATTTTATTTATGTGATCATCAGTTGATGGGCACTTGGTTTGTTTCTTTTAGCTATTAGAAATAATGCTGTTATGGGGGGCGCCTGGGTGGCTCAGTGGGTTAGGCCTCTGCCTTCGGCTCAGGTCATGACCTCAGGGTCCTGGGATCGAGCCCCACATCAGGCTCTCTGCTCGGCGGGGAACCTGCTTCCCCCTCTCTCTCTGCCTGCCTCTCTTCCTACTTGTGATCTCTCTCTCTCTCTCTGTCAAATGAATAAATAAAATCTTTAAAAAAAAAAAAAGAAAAAAAAAAAGAAATAATGCTGTTATGGGGTGCCTGGGTGGCTCAGTGGGTTAAAGCCTCTGCTTTCGGCTCGGGTCATGGTCTCAGGGTCCCGGGATTGAGCCCCGAATAGGGCTCTCTGCTCAGCAGGGACCCTGCTTCCTCCTCTCTCTCTGTCTGCCTCTCTGCCTACTTGTGATCTCTCTCTTTGTCAAAGAAAAAAATAAAATCTTTAAAAAAAAAAGAAATAATGCTGTTATAAATATCAACATACAATTTGTACATGGACGTATATGTTAATTTCGCTTAGGGATATATCTAGGATTGGAATTGTGGGGTCATATAGTAAGTATGTTTAACATCTGAGGAGCTTTCAAACTGCTTTCCAAAGAAGCTGCATCATTTTACTTTCCCGCCAGCAATGTATGAAGAGTCTAATTTCTCTACATCCTCCTCAACACTTGTTATCTGTCTTTTCAATGATTACCATTCTAGGGGATATGAAATATTTCACTGTGGTTTGGATTTGCATTTCTCTGGTGACTAAAGATGTCAAGCATCTTTTCATGTGCATATTGAACATTTGTATATGTTCTTTGGAGAAATGGCCACCCAGAGCCTTTGCCCATTTTAAAATTTGGCTATTTATATCTTTTTATTACTGAATTGTTGGAGTTCTTCATATCTTCTAAGTCCCTCATTAGATGTATTATTTGCAAATATTTTCTCCCTTTTTGTGGGTTTTTTTTTTCTCTTTTATGATGGTGTCTTTTGAAGCAAAGAAGTTTTAATTTTGGTGAAGTCTGATTTATCTGCTTTTCTCTTGTTGCTTATGCATTTGTTATCATATCTAAGAAGGCTTTGCCTAACCCATAGTTATAAAAATGTACTTTTATGTTTTCCTTTAAGAGTTTTATATTTTTATGTCTTGCGTTTAAGTCTATGATCCATCTTGAGTTACTTTTGTGTGTGGTGTGAGATGGGAGTCCAACTTCATTCTTTTGCATGGGTATACAATTGTGACAGTATCTCATTTTATATGAGTAATCTAAAGCAAAAATAAAGTTCATAATTTTTCCATATTTGGAACTTACTGGTCTTTGATATTGTTTGAGAGGTATTGTATTCTAGAACCAATTGTTTGGTGACTTAACTGAAGATCTTCCACTTTTTGTGAAATGCCATTTTCATTTTTAGTCTTTTCCTTAAAATTTTCCAATCTAATTTTCATGACTGAAACAATTATTCCTTTATTATCTTTCCATTTAAATTTCATTTGTGTTTGCAAAAATCCAATCCAGTGTATGACTGGCCAAAATTAAAAGCTCAGGTCCTGTTATAAATCATTAAAACAGTATTTGTTGAACATTTGATTGATGTCAAATGTGGTTTGATTTCATTGATTTTTCTTTCTTTTTTTTCACTGTTGAGAGTGTTACCAGAATCTGGGTTCAACTTTTGGTTAGTGTCAAGCTAAAAGCCACAACCAAGGCAAAGAATAGAAGGAAGGGTTTTACTTGCAACAAGAAAAGGGAAACACCAGGGATCTTTCCCAAAGCAATGTCTCCCCAACAACAAAATTAGGGAAGCTTTAAGGTAAAAGATGCATACTATTCATGAAGGGGCTTGTACAGTGGGAAATACAGCATGGAATTGGGGCAAAAGTCATCTGTAAGTGGTTAATTACAGGTCAAAGTCACAGGTCAGTAGGATCAGCATCATCAGTTCTCTGGTTCTAGGTGGTCCAGTATTGAGTGCTCAAGGAGTTTAGATCCTGCAATGATAATTCAAGAATGTGTGTCAGGCTAATCTTTACTTTTTGAATCAGTGCTGGGAGTTTTACCACTGATTTAACATCAGTGATATGATTAGGCTATCTCCTGACCTGATAGTGACTGTTTGTGCTTACTTACATTCTTTTGTTCCCTTAAAATCATTATCTTCTGAGGTCTTTTCTTCTGCAGTTTCAACATATCCTAGGAAATTCTGCAAGAAATGTGCTTTTTGGGGCACCTGGGTGGCTCAGTCGGTAAGCGGCAGCCTTCTGCTCAGGTCATGGTCCCAGAATCCTGGGGTCAAGCCATATGGGGCTCCCTGCTCAGCGGGAGGCCTGCTTCTCCCTCTCCCATTCCCCCTGCTTATGTTCGATCTCTCCCTATGTCTCTCTCTGTCAAACAAATAAAGTCTTAAAAAAAAAAAAAAAGAAAGAAAGAAATGTGCTTTGTGCAAGTAGTGCAGGTCAGGCATAGGTCACAAAATGGCCGGGGGCCTGAAAGGATTTTTCTTACGTCAAGAAAGCTATG
Source organism: Lutra lutra (assembly GCF_902655055.1). Classification (NCBI taxonomy): domain Eukaryota; kingdom Metazoa; phylum Chordata; class Mammalia; order Carnivora; family Mustelidae; genus Lutra; species Lutra lutra. The sequence continues at coordinate 134,245,084 of NC_062281.1, forward strand.
CCTTGTTTTTTTGTTTAGGGACATGCAGTTTTTTCTGATTTTAATACCATCTTACACAATGTGACAGTTAAAGAGAAGCGTGGAGCTACCAAAACAATAAAGATGTTTAACAGAAAAATATTTTACAGTTTAATTTTTTAATGTAATAATATATATATAACATAAAATATGCTATTTTCACCATTTTAAGGGTGCAATTCAATGGCACTTAATTACATTTACAGTGTTGTATAACCCTACCCCTCTCTATATCCAAACTTTTCTTCCTGCACACAGAACTCTGTACCTCTTAAGCAATAACTCCTCATTCATTACTCCCTTTAGCTCCTGGCAACCCAATCTAGTTTCAGTCTCTATGAATTTGCCTATTTTTGCTATTTCATATAGGCGGAATCCTCAAACATTTTTCCTTTGTGTCTGGCTTATTTCACTTAGCCTAATGTTTTCAAGGTCCACTCATGTTGTATCAGAACCATTTCTTTTTATAGCTGATTCATATTCCATTGTATGTATATATCACATTTTGTTTATTCATTTGTTGATACTGAAAGGATTCAGAACAGACCCCATCCCCACAATGTACCACTTGGGCACATTGATTAATTTGAGCTGAAGGAGCTTGAAACCCTGCAGGCTCAAAAGAAACTTTTGTCCCTCCCTTAGCCACACAAAAGAATCTAAATTAGGGGTCTTTCCCAGAATAAGGGTTATTAACAGAGATAGATTTTAACTGAGTGATCATCTGTATGGTTGGACAAACATCTAATTACCAAACATCTGCTCTTTTTCTCATCCTATGAAATGCATTCCTGTTCTGTGAAATCCCAGACTCCTACCCCCTTCTCCTTAGTTCAGAATAACATATATATCTCATTTTTCCTGACTTTGGAATTTCCATGGCTCTTTGGAGTCCCCATATGTATGCCTATCAAATTAGATTTTTTCCTGTTTATCTGTCTCAGAGTTGACTTGATTCTTAGTCCAACTAGAAGGTCACGAGAGTTCTTGCTTCCTATGAAGGGGAGGAGGCATTTTTGCTCCCTGACGATATCTATTCATTTGTTGATAAAATATTGAAATAAACACATTCCAAGTACACTTAGGTTGCTTTTACCTTTTAACTGTTGAGAATGATGCTGTAACAAACATTTTCCTACAAGTATCTGAGTTCCTGTCTTCAGTCTTTTGGGGTGTATATATCTGGGGTGGTATTGCTGGCTCATATGGAATGCTTCAATTTTTAATTTTGTTTCACATTTTATTTTTTTATTTTTTAAAGATTTTTATTTATTTATTTATTTATTTGACAGACAGAGATCACAAGCAGGCAGAGAGGCAGGCAGAGAGAGAGGAGGAAGCAGGCTTCCTGCCGAGCAGAGAGCCCGATGCGGGGCTCGATCCCAGGACCCTGAGATCATGACCTGAGCCGAAGGCAGTGGCTTAACCCACTGAGCCACCCAGGCGCCCCTCACATTTTATTTTTAAGTAATCTCTGTACCCAACATAAGGCTCAGACTCACAATCCCCAAGATCAAGAGTCCCATGCTCTACCGACTGGGCCAGCCAGAGGCCCCTTAAGTTTCAAATTTTAAATTAATTAAAATTATAGTATATTAAAAATTGTTCTTCTTAGTCACTAACCATATTTCAAGAACTTAACACATATGTCTAGTGACCACCCCATTAGACTGTGCAGGTCTGGATTAGAACATTACACTCAATAGTTTGGTAAAGAACTTCACAACAAATCTACCAACTCTGCCTCTCTCTCTCTACTGCCCAATAAGCTTTATGCTTCCTGCTTTTGTGCTTTTGTTCACCTTTCTCAGCGTCATACTCCTTTTTGCCTGGGATATCTACCTGTTCCCTATTTTCCCTTTGGAAATGTTATCTCTTTTAGGAACTATCACTGCAGCCCACATTGATCTCTTCTCCTCATAAATTATCAAAGCATTTGTTAACTTTTCATTTCTGTGACTTTTATTTTACATTATAGTTATTTACATGTTTCTTAGTTTCTTTCTTTCTTTCTTTCTTTTTAAGATTTTATTTATTTATTTGACTGAGAGAGAGAGAGATCACAAGTAGGCAGAGAAGCAGGTGGAGGGGGGTGGGTTGGGGAAGCAGGCTGTCTGCTCAGATGCGGGACTCCATCCCAGGACCCTGAGATCATGACCTGAGCCCAAGGCAGAGGCTTAACCCACTGAGCCACCCAGCCACCCCTATTTCTTAGTTATCTAGATTTTAAATTCCTAGTGGCAATGGTATTAATCATAAAAACAAGAACTAAATCAGCAAAACAATGCTGACCATTTGTTAAATGATTACAATACCTCAGGGATAGTGTTAATCATTTTATACACTCCATTTAATCCTTTAAATAGATTTAGAAAAGGAGGTAGTGTTATCTGAATTCAAGATTAGGGTTTAAGGGTTAGGGGTAACATAGCATGTTCGGGACCATATTTTTTTTTTTTTTAAGATTTCATTTATTTATTTGACAGAGATCACAAGTAGGCAGAGAGGCAGGAAGAGAGAGAGAAGGGGAAGCAGGCTCTCCGCCGATGCAGAGATCCCGATGTGGGGCTCGATCCCAGGACTCTGGGATCATGACTGGAGCTGAAGGCAGAGGCTCTAACCCACTGAGCCACCCAGGCGCCCCTCGAGACCATATTTCTAATGAATGGTAGCATCAGTGATAGTAGGCTGGTTGGGTCCAAGGACTCAGGGGTTCCCACAGAACCAACCAAGCGGGTTCTTGGCATTGCGCAGGATTGAAATCAAACATGAGTTGGGAAGGAGTGAGAGCAGAGTATATTGAAGATATGAAGAGGGTGCAGATACAGACAAAATGTCTGGGAGACTCAAAAAGGAAAGAAGAGTTAGCCTCTTCTTTTCTCAGGCTTTGGGGTTTTTACTGAGGATTGTGGTCTGGAGTTCATGTCTCCTCAGACATCCAGAAACTGGTTAAAACAAAAGTGAGAAATTAGATATCCTCCGTAAGTCACTTACACTCTGTAGTCAGGGGTTTTGCTGAATCAGTGGTCTGGAAAACATACCTGATGACCTCACTCGGTCACTCCTTAGACGTTACTCTATTGTGCTGGGAGACTCTGAAGAAATCATTAATTACTTGACCTTCACAAGTGTAGGTCCTGCTAGGTGTAGATCCTAGCAGGAGAAGAAGCAAAAGAAGCAGTCCTTAAAAAAAAAAAAAAAAAAAAAAAAAAGCAGTCCTTCACAAGGTTCCTCCAGTTTCCCTGTTTCATCTTCTTGCTACGGGATTTTTATATTTCCAACAACACAAGAAACAAGATTATGTTGGCGGGAATGCAGAGAAAGCGGAAGTCTCTTACACAGTTTTTGGGACTGCAAGCTGGTGCAGCCACTCTGGAGAACAGCATGGAGGTTCCTCAAAAAAATTAAAAACAGAACTACCCTATGTCCCAGCAATTGCACTACAGGGTATTTACCCAAAAGATAACAAAAATACTGATTTGAAGGGATACAAGCACCCCAATGTTTTTAGCAGCATTATCAATAATAACTAAATTATGGAAAGAGCCCAAATGTCTATCACTTGATGAATGGATAAAGAGGTGATATATATATATATACACAATGGATATTACTCGGCCATCATAAAGGGTGAAATCTTGCCATTTTCAAAGATATGGATGGAGCTAGAGAGTATTATGCTAAGCAAAATCAGTTAGTCTGAAAGAGCCAAATACCATATGATTTTAGTCATATGTGAAATTTAAGAAATAAACCAGGTGGGGGCACCTGGGTGGCTTAGTAGGTTAAAGCCTCTGCCTTTGGCTCAGGTCATGGTCTCGGGGTCCTGGGATCAAGCCCCACATCGGGCTCTCTGCTTGGCAGGGACCCTGCTTTCCGCACACCCCCCGCCCCCCCGCCCCGGCCTGCCTTTCTGCCTACTTGATCTCTGTCTGTCAAATAAATAAATAAAATCTTAAAAAAAAAAAGAAAAAAAGATAACGGGTGAACTAAAAGAGAGCTAAGTTATAAATAGACTCTTTTTTAAAAATTAATTAATTTTTTTAATAAACATATAACGTATTTTTATCCCCAGGGGTACAGGTCTGTGAATCGCCAGGTTTACACACTTCACAGCACTCAGCATAGCACATACCCTCCCTAATGTCCATATCCCCACCCCCCTCCCATCCCCATAAATAGACTCTTAACTATACAGAACAAACTGATGGTTACCAGGTAGGAGGTGGGTGGGGGGAGGGGCTAAATGGGTGATGAGGGCACTTGTGATGAGCACTGGTTGTTGTATGTAAGTGATGAATCACTAAATTCCACCCCTGAAACTAATCACACTGTATGTTAACTAACTGGAATTTAAATAAAAACTTGTAAAAAAATATATGAAGAACCACTTTGGGGGGGGGGGAAACCCCACAAGTTCTTCCTTGATTGCTGTTATCATATTCAAGGCCAACCTACTGTTCAGTTGTTGAAATAATCACATGCCCATGGGGTCTTGTTAATATCCCCACTATATGATAAGACTGCACAAATCCAAAAGGTGAGCTTTCAAAATTGAATGGCCTTTGATATCTTGACAAGGAGGGACCTATGCTCTCCTTAAAAGAGAATGTTGCAAGGTGCCTGGCTGGCTCAGTTGGTGGAGCATGCAACTCTTGACCTCAGGGCAGTAAGTTCAAGCCCCACGCTGGATGTAGAGATTACTTAAGAATAAAATCTTGAAAAACAAACAAACCCCAGAATGTTGCATATATATTCCACATTATTCCAAAAATATTTAACTAAAGCCACGAAGGATTTAAACAAACACATCACTGCTGCATGTGCCTTAGCTCTAGATCCTTTTGGCTATTAGGTAAATTTGATTTCTTTCAAATGTAAATATATTTTGCTAAGCCTTCTTTTATTTGTTGTTCTCCTGCCCTCTGGTTGTTTTGACTTTTTATCTATCAAACAGGAGTCTGCGTTATTTAGACTAGCTTGGAGAAGCCCTTACTGTTCTCCGCAGTATAGAGGTCAGAAACTTGTATAGAGGTCAGAAACAAAATTCTCCCACTCTGTCAAACTTCCATGGCAAAATCCCTACGTCATACCTGGCCAGCAGGAAGTAGCTACGGAAGAAATAACCATGGTTTGTTTTTCTTCCATAGGAATGAAATGGTGTTTTGACTGTGTGGTTTTGAAAGAGGAGTTCAGCTGCCTCGTTTTGACTTCAAACTTTTTATTTTTACTATTTTTTAAAGATTTTATTTATTTATTTGAGAGAGAGAGAAAGCACGAGAAGGGGGAGAGTCAGAGTCAGAGGGAGAAGCAGGGAGCCAGAAGCAGGACTCATTCCCAGACTCCAGGATCATGACCTGAGCCAAAGGCAGTTGCTTAACCAACTGAGCTACCAGGCACCCAACGTGAAATTTTTGGGCTCTTCTTTCCAGCTGGTCTCGGCTCAGGTGGAAGACTCTGAGGCAAAGCATCCATTCTGGGAATGGAAATACCCCCCAAGCAATAAGGACTGCACTAAGCCAGCAACTTCCGTGATGGACTCCAAGGCAATGGTCAGTCTAAACTTTCACTGCCAACCCGTGTGTCCCGCATTTTGCTTATGTGAACCTGGAAGTTTGCAGCATTTTGGAGACAGTCTTTGAGATACTAGTCTACTGAAAAAAAAATTCCTTTCTCGTTTTACCATCTCTTGTCTCTCTGCCTTTAGGTTTTACCAGTAGTGAGTGGCTGAAGCTGGTCTGTTTGGACACCGCCCCCCTCCCCCAACCAGGTGCTCTTGCGTTGCTGCGCCCTGCCTGCAGTGGGATTCAAACTCCTCTCTGTCAGGTCCTCTTACAGGTCTGCTTACATTATTTTATCAACATTGCCTTGGGAAATCCTTACAAATAATATAACTTAACATATATTGATTTTTACTATGTGCCAGATCTTATCGTTAAGTCTACTTCAGGTATCCCCTATATTTTCAGGGATGAGTAGCAAGAGGCGTTTCAGGTTTATACTATTTATAATAAAATAATTTTCAGGTATATAATAACTTAGTTCTTTCAACGATCTTATGAAGTAACAGTTGCTATCACCATCATTTTATGTAGATGATAATGAAAGGTACAGGAAAGTGAAGTTCGAGTTAAATTAGCTTGTAAATGGCAGAGCCAGGATTTGAACTGAAGTAGTCTGAGTCCAGAGCTTTTATTCTTAGTAATCGTATTATTTATAAATTTATAAATAAATTTAACCAACTTCTGCTGAGTGATTATGTGCCAGGCACTGTGTATGGTGCTAGGGATTTAAAGATAAATAGAGCAGTCTTTTCTAGGGGCTTTGTCAACTAGAAAGAACCAAATAAAAAAATCTTGTCATTAGTATGAACGTCATTGAATGCAACTACCACCACCACCAAACTACGAATAATGAATAATGAATATTTTCCAGGTGCTATTTTAAGTATTTTGTAGGCATTAATTCATTTAGGCTCACAACAACTTGATAAGTTCATCATTCTTAATATTCTCATTTTCAGATCAGGAAGCTGGGTGGCAGCGATGTCTAAGCTACAAAGTGGGAGAACTGATTAGGAATACAGGCATTCTGGCTCCAGAACCCAAGTACCTAAATGAATATTACCTGTGAGTAATAGAATTTCAATTTTCCTGGAGTGTGAACAAGTAGTATTATATATAGTACATTAAAAACTGGCTTTAGACAATATTAGGAACTTGGAAAAATGGTATTCATTCTGAAATGAGATTCAAGAAGTTGCAGTTACTAGAATGATCAGCAGAGGGTGAAAGGAGGCAGCATTCCTGTCGTACTGCTTCATTAAAATGAAGTGAGTTGCAGAATTATCTCTGAAGACCCCTTGCTCTAACAAGCTATGGTGATACTTGTCTGAATTTCATTAGTTCAGCGCAATATAAAACACAAGCAAAAAAATGAAGCTGTTCCTTCTCAAATATGTGTAGGAGAGATGCTTTTTATCTGATTTAACATGGTATCCATATCAATATTTATTGAATGCTAAGAACTTCTGAAAGAACTAAGTACAAGATGGCCCATATTCTTTTTTTTTTTTTTTAAAGATTTTATTTATTTATTTGACAGAGAGAGATCACAAGTAGACGGAGAGGCAGGCAGAGAGAGAGAGAGAGGGAAGCAGGCTTCCCGCTGAGCAGAGAGCCCGATGCGGGACTCGATCCCAGGACCCCGAGACCATGACCTGAGCCGAAGGCAGCGGCCCAACCCACTGAGCCACCCAGGCGCCCAGATGGCCCATATTCTTAAAGAGCTCAGAGTCTTACTGAAGTGGCAAGATAAATAAAAATTTAAATAGTGATATAAAACAGTATATTAATAAAGCTTTGGAGGATTTCACAAATAAGGAGAAATTAATGGGGCTGAAATGGAACAGGACTATTTCATGGAAAAGGTAGCCTTGTTCCAGTACTAAACCCAGGGTGGGGAGCGGTAGTACATGTATAGGTATAAAGGAAGGGGAATGTTGTTTTTTCTTTAAAATTAAATTCAATTTCCCAAGCATTTATGAACTGTCTTGAGTGAGAGGATGCCATCTCAGGCACTTCAGAAAAAATGAAGATCATAGGGCTCCTGGGTGGCTCAGTGGGTTAAACCTCTGCCTTTGGCTCAAGTCATGATCTCAGTGTCCTGGGATCAAGCCGCTCTCTGCTCAGCGGGAAGCCTGCTTCTCCCTCTCTCTGCCTGCCTGCTCTCTGCCTACTTGTGATCTCTGTCCGTCAGGTAAATAATAAATAAAATCCTAAAAAAAAATAAAAAAAAAGGAAGATCGTGATAAAGTTTCTGCCTGAAGGAAGTCACAAATACCCCGCAAGTTATACTGTAAGTCACAAAATGGTAGACAAATAACGGGATGCTCTAATGGAGTTCCCAAAAGCTAACAGCAGAGTAATATGTGCCTCTCATTCTAAACAAAGGTACCAAACCAGTCACGTAGAACTTTCTAAGTTCATAGTCGGAAAGTAGTTCTGCCTGCTTTAGCTATTCACTCATCTCCAGCCCATTTATGAAGCTGAAGATGAAGAGAAAGAGATTTTTTTTTAAAGAGGAGATGACAGAGCACTGGCATTTCACTTACCCTACTACCCACCTCTGATGTGGAAGGAGGAGGATGTGTTCCTCTATGGTAGCAATCCCCTAAATAGACAGAAATTGAAACTCCTAGGTCCTGCCCATTTTGCTCATCGAAGAGGAGATCGCCCAGGTGTGGAGACAGCAAGAATTTCAGAGCCTTGGGGAATATGGCTCCTTGCCTCGAAGAGTTAAAGCCTTCTGTTGCTACTCTAAGTTATTTCTGAGTATTGATGTAGCTGGTGTGAAAGACAGTGAGTCCATATCCTTCTTTGGCCTGGAAAACTGGCAGGCAGCCAATTCCACTGAACTTCAGGGGGGCTTCTGTGGAATGTACACGAAGCATGGGGAGCTGCATCCACTGAGCTCTTCTTATTTTATTTTTGCCAATGGCCGTTTATTTACTGCTTTGGGAATAAATAGAAGTAAAAGCAACCTTGTATAGAGGTCAGGTTATCTTTTCACCTGTCGGTGAACTTGAACCTGACAGATAGCTCCTAGTGATGATGATGATGATGATGATGATAAGGCAGAATATGATAGATGCTCCCCCTTTCAAGTCAAGGGGAAGCTTTCCTAGGGAGCCACTTGGAAAACTTTATGCTTGTCTCCAGGGACTTGAAGGTCTTACCAGTGAATGTTCTAGAGGTGAGATGGTGGCTGGAATTGCCCTTTCTTGTGGCAAAACACACAGGTGATTTGGGGCTGGGCTGTATGTACTTCCTCCCATGGCAGGATAAATGTGCATGTTTTTGAGTCTTGATAAGGACCCTGTGGAAATTATTCTAACCAGGTGTGCTGACTGGATGAACAGAGGTTGGGTCCCAGAAATCCAGAAGCCAGACAGAAAAGAGGCAGACCAGGCCACCACAAGATATTCATGAGGGAGCCACAAAGATACCTTATAGAGTCAACACTTGTACGTGGTCACCTAGAGGTCCCTGGGGGGTGGATTGCGACTAAATCTGCTGAAAAAGAAATGCTCCATTTGCTCAACACCTACCCTCCTACACCCCAGATATCAGAAACAGTGACTGGCAAATTGGAGACATGTAACCAGAAAGAAAGAGGTTAATTTTGACCCACTATCCCACATAGGTTAGGGGATAGAGGATTTAAATTTGAATGGGTTTCGAGTTTGAAATTATATTAGATAGAGCTTTTTCTGTGCTTTGTAATTTTTTTTTTTTAGTTCTATAATAGTTTTGCATGGTTCTTTTTTTTCTTAGCTTTGCATTTCCCCTCCCTTTTTTTCTTTAATAGTGCATTACATCTTATTTTTTAAAAGCTGATTTTATGTTTCCTTTAACATCATGAAGCACTTGCAGGAGTTTTGTTTGTTGGGGGGGTGCTCTGCTAACTTATAGAATGTTTATCTGTACTCTCCTTTCTCATATTTATTTATTTTTGCTGATATATACTTACAAAGTTGTGCCCTTTTTATCTTTTTCATATTGCAAATGAGCAATGTTGTTTACACCTTCTGTTTGTTTTCCTATAGTGTGGGTGAATTCCACTTGCTTTTCTATCACCTGGGAAGAACTCAAATGTGGCTGTATACAGCTTAGGTTGGAGGACCTCTGGCTCTGCTTTCCTGGATTTATTAAATGCGTTGTACTAAACTCAGTACATTTGTTGAGTTTTGCCTTCATCACACTAAGAAATATCATTGAGCTTTGGATTATACCCTCTAATGATCATCAAGCCCTGGGTGCTTTGCTTCCTTTAGAGCAAGTAATCTAAACTTTGATTTTGTTTATTGGGTTCTCTACTTCAATGTTACCAATTTTCCCTTTCTATAGTCACCTATTTCTCCCCAACAGCAATTTCTCTTCCTCCCAGCCCTGGCTCTTTCTTCCTGGGGAAAACATAATAAATGGAGAGTTTTGCCCCTGTATCAATAATACGTGTGTAGGTTACTTCCCTTTAGGCATTAAACATGCTTCTTCTCCACTTTCTTTTCCTCAGAGACTATTGTCCTAATTATTCTCTCTTTTTTCTTCCCATCTGCTAAGTCACTATTTATTGTTGGTGATAATTAACTCCTGATGTTTATGATTGTTCTGCTATCCTGTCCATTTTTCTCACAGCTGGAAGATCCTAAAATAGAAGGTCCCAGTAGCTTCCTTTTCTGAAGACACAAAGGTAGCTGGGATGGGACTTTCCTCCCATGCAAAACTCTTTCTCTTCAAAGAGCTACCCATATCTCATCTGAATCTCGCTTTTCCGTGCTGTGGTTCAGGTTGTCGAGCGTGCTTTAGAGTTTTCAGTGTTCTGCTTGTGGATCTTCCCTATGTAGAGCTCCTTTGGAGGATGATGTTAAGAGCCTTGCCATACCGCTCTGAAAATTGTTCCATAAATTCTTAGAAGTTCCTGCGTCTTTCCTTGCTTGATAGCCACCATTTTTTTAAGGTTATGACACAACCTTTCTCCTTGTTTGATTGCTATTGATATGTTTTTGCTGCTTTAAAATGTTTTCCCCATTTGCCATCCATCTGATTAAGTTATATGGAAAGGAGATTTTTAGATTTGGTTGAAATCTAATATCTAAACCTTGAATTCTCTTAAAAGAAAAATTTTTTTTTTAATATTTTTAGTAATCTTTGTACCCAACATGGAGCTGAAACTCATGACCCTGAGATCAAGAGTCACATGCTCCTCTGACTGAGCCATCCAGGTGCCCCTAAACCTTGAGCTCTGTTATTCCCATTTAAAGTTGTAGAAACTAAAGGTCATAATATTTGATTTGCTTGAAACATGGCTTATCAAAGAAAGTGGCAGGGAAGAGTCATGATTTGAATCTAGACCTGTCTTTTATCCTGTAATCAGTACTCTTCTATAATCAATGGAGAACAGTCAGGACTTTTAAAAAGGTGGCTAATGAAATAAAACATTCATTTTAGGTTTGGAAGCTGGCATGAGGTCTGAGAGAGATGTGAATTTTCAGAGAGGGAACTATGAAAGCAATGAAATTGTTAGGAAGTTTTTATAAAGTCAGATATAAAGTAATGAGGACCTGAAATAAAGAGGAACCTCTTTCATATTTTAGAATTTTGATTTTGGTAATCAGGGCCCTTTTCCTCATATATTTCTAAGGTGCTGTGAGTTCATCTATCACATGCTCAAATGTATAAGAATTTTGTATTAATATTGGGAAGCTTTGTGTTAGGTAGCTAACACAAAGTTAGATTAGCTTTTAGTCTTTCTTTCTTTTTTTTTTCTGCCATATACTGTTGTAAAACCTACACCAAATCATTTCAGTTTTCTGAGCCTCAGATTCCTTATGTTTAAGCTGGGGAACTTTAGATGGGCAGATTATAAGTTCCCTTCCAGTTCATAGTAAACACTCAGAAACAGAGGAGTGATGACATTAGAATCGTAAGATATCTCTTCCTTCTGCCCTCCCTCCACTTAAATAACTAATTCGGCATTCATCCATGAACAAAAGTACCTCTGTAAGCCAGTGTCTGTGGGCCAGGGAGAAACCACAAATTTGAGCTATAGCTTCATCTTCTGGAAGACAAAAGAGAGATTTCTAGTAGTTAGCCTGGTGAATTGTAAGAACCAAGTAAAACGGGGCACCTGAGTGGCTCAGTCCTTAAGTGTCTGCCTTCAGGTCCTGGGATCCAGCTCTGTGGCAGGCTCCCTGCTCAGCAGGAAGCCTGCTTCTTCTCCTCCCTCTCCCCCTGCTTGTGATCCTTCTCTGGCTGCCTCTCTGTTGAAAAAATAAATAAAATCTTAAAAAAAAAAAAAAAAGAACCAGGTAAAACATGTAATCTTAATAATTATGCCACAAGAGGGAGCGAGAAGTGTGGAGCAGGTGTATCCACACAAGGCTGGAGAAATGACCAGATATAAGGTGAAGCAACAAAAAAATCTGCCAACAGAAAATAATAAGTAAAGATTTGGGGAGGTGTCTGCTGTTCAAATGCTAAAATAACAACGCAAAACTCCAAGGAACAAGAGAAATCAAGGAAACGTCATCACCGAAAGATAACAATGATCCTACAATGTCTAAATTCAAAGGCTTGAAATGCTGACAAAGACTTCAAAGTAGCTGTTTTGAGGAAACTCAATGAGATACAAGAAAACACAGAAAGTCAATTCAATGAAATCAGGAAAACAATTCATGAGCAAAATGAGAAATTTAACAAAGAGATAGAAATCATAAAAAAGAACCAAACAGAAATTCTGGAACTGAAAAATTCAATGAATGAAATGAAAAATGCAATAGATAGAGCAGAATAGATCAAACAGATGATAGAAACAGGGATCTATAGGATAAGAACTTTGAAATAATCCAGTCAGAACAGAACAAAGAAAAAAAAGGAAAAAAAGTAAAGATAGCTTACCTGATCTATTGGACAGCTTTAAATGTACATGTAGTAGAATAGCTGGAGTTCCAAAAGGGGAAAAGGAGGGAATGGGGCAGAGAATCTATTTTAAGAAATAATAGCTGAGAATTGTCCAAACCTGGGGAGAGATTTGGACATCCTAGTTCACTAAGCGAATAGATCACTCCATTACCTCAATGTAAAATGACCATCTCCCAGACACATTATAGTGAAACTGTCAAAAATCAAAGACAAAGAGAGAATCTAAAGCAACAAGAGAAAAAAAAGACTGTAACTTACAAAGAATCCCTATTAGGGTATCAATAGACCTTTCAGCAGAAACCCTATAGGCCAGGAGAGAGTGGAATGCTATGTTCAAAAGTTCTAGTATATGTGCTGCCGAAGCGAGCACTGTTCAAAAGTTTTAAAAGAAAAAAAAAATTCCAGCCAAGAATACTTTATTTGGTAAAGTTATCCTTCAGATCTGAAGGAGAGATAAAATCTTACTCAGGAAAAAAAACAAAAAACAAACAAAATGCTGAGAGAGTTCATTACCACTAGATCTGCTTTACAAAAAATGCTGTAAGGAGTTCTTCGAGCAGAAATGAAAAGATGCTGATTAGTAACATGAAAACATATGAAAATATACAACACATTGGCAAAGGTAAATACACAGTCAGACTTAGAAGCTCTAGTTCTCTAATATGAGACTGTTCATTTAACACTAGTATAAAGGTTAAACAGATGATTATTAAAATAACTATAAAATATATTATATATATTTTAAATTATATAATATATATTATATATATGTATAAATTATAAAAATAACTTTAGCCCCTATAATTGAACACATGCACAGTATAAAAAGAGGTAAATTGTGACATCAGAAACATAAAAGATGGGAGTTAAGGAGTGGAGCCTTTCTGTGCAATCAAAGTTAAGTTGTTATTGGCTTAACAGGAACTTTTTATCCCTAAGATGTTTTCTGATGTAAGCTTCATGGTAACCACAATGCAAAAATCTGTAGTAGATGAACAAAAGGTAAAGAGGGGGAATTTTCCACCACAGAAAATGACCAGTTTTCAAAGGTATGAAGAAAGAGAGGAAGAGAAAAAATTAAAATACAAAACAACTAGAAAATAATAAGATGGTATTAGTAAGTCCTTGCATACCAATAATTAATAATCATGAATAAATAAATGTTAATGGTTGAATTCACCAATCAAAAGGCACAGAATGGCTGGATAGATAAAAGAACAAGCAGCTGAATGCAACCTACAAGAGAGTCATTTCAGATTTGAGGGGCGCCTGGGTGGCTCAGTGGATTAAGCCTCTGCCTTTGGCTCAGGTCATGATCTCAGGGTCCTGGGATCAAGCCCCACATCGGGCTCTCTGCTCAGCAGGGAGCCTGCTTCCCCCTCTCTCTCTCTGCCTGCCTCTCCGCCTACTTATGATCTCTCTCTCTCTCTGTGTCAAATAAATAAATAAAATCTTAAAAAAAAAAAAAGAGAGTCATTTCAGATTTGAGAACATAGGCTCAAAGTGAAGGGATGGAAAAGGATATTTCAGGGAAGTAGAAATCAAAAGAAAGTGGGAGTAGCTATATTTATATCAGACAAAATAGACGTTAGGACAAAAATAATAATGAGAGAAAGCAGATCATTATGTAATGTTAAGGGGTCAATTCATAAAAAAGATGAAACAATGGTAAATATATACATTCTGACATTGAACACCTGGATATATTAAACTAATATTAACAGATCTGAAGGGAGAAATGGACAACAATACAATAATAAGATGTGAGTTCAGTATCCTACTTTCAGCAAGGGATAGATCATCCAGACAGAAAATCAGCAAGGGGACATTGATTTCTACCTTATATTAAACTGAATGGACCCAACAGTCAGATAGAGAGCATTTCATTCAACAGCAGCAGAATACAGTTTTCTCAAGTACACAGAGGACGTTCTCCAGGATAAACCATATGATAGGCCACAAAACAAGTCTTTGCAAATTTAAAAAGACTGAAATCATACCAAGTATCTTTTTCAACCACAATAGTATGAAAGCAGAAATCAACAAGGGAGAGTTGGGCAATCAATAAGCATATGAAAACTAAACAACACACTTCTGAACAACCTATGGGTCCAAGAGGAAATTAAAAGGGAAATTTAAAAAAAAAGGCAAAACTAGAAACAAATGAAAATGGAAACACAACATACCCAAACCTATAGACAATGCAAATGCAATTCTGAAAGGAAAGTTCATAGTGATAACTGCATATATTAAATAGCAAGATCTCCAATAAGTAATATAACTTTATACCTCCAGGAAATAGGAAAGGAAGAACAAACTAAGCTTAAAGTTAGCAGAAGGAAGAAAATAACAGAGATCAGAGTGGAAGTAAATGAAATAGTGACCAGAAACACAATTGAAAAGATCAATGAAACTAAGAGCTGGTTTTTTGAAAGGATATATAAAAAGACCCCTGGCTGGCCCAGTCAGTAGAGCATGTGACTCTTGATTTTGGGGTTGTGAGTTTGAGCCCCATGTTAGGTGCAGAGTTTACTTAAAAACAAAATCTTAAAAAAAAAAAAGATACACAAAATTGGTAAGCTAACTGAGAAAACTCAAAATCAGAAATGAAAGGGTACCATAGCACTATATAGCATCATAAGAGACTACTCTGACTAATTATATGCCAACATTTAGATAACCTAGAAGAAATGGATACATTACTAGAAACATACAATCTACTAAGACTGAATCATGAAGAAATAGAAAACCTGAACAGACATATAGCAAGTAAGGAGATTAGATCAGTAAACAAAAACCTTTCAATGCAGAAAACAGGAGCAGAGGGCTTTACTGGTGAATTCTACCAAATATTTAAAGAATTGATCCCAACCTCAAACTCTTCCAAAAATTAAAGAGGAGAAAGCACTCCCAAACTCTTTTTATGAGGCAAGAATTACCCTTGATACCAAAACTATATAAAGATATTATAAGGAAAGAAAACTATAGATCAACATCTCTATGAAATTCTCAGTGAAATATGATCAACCCAAATTCAACAACACATTAAAAATATCAGACACTTGGGGCGCCTGGGTGGCTCAGTAGGTTAAGCTTCTGCCTTCTGCTCGGGTCATGGTCTCAAGGTCCTGGGACTGAGCCTCTCATCAGGCTCTCTGCTCAGCGGAGAGCCTTCTTCCCCCTCTTTCTCTGCCTGCCTCTCTGCCTCCTTGTGATCGCTGTCTCTGTTAAATAAGTAAATAAAATTCTTTAAAAAAATAAAAATAAAATATCATACACCATGATCAAGGGGGATTTATCCAAGGATTTACCAGCAAGGATGGTTCAACATATGCAAATCAATAAATGTAATATACCACATTAATAGAATAGAAGATAAAAATAATATGATCTTCTCAATAGATGCTGAAAAAAATTTGACAAAATACAACATCATTTCATGATAAAAAACCCTCAACAAATTTGACATAGAAGAAATATACCTTAACATAATTAATACCTTGTTCTGAAAAATCCCACAGCTCACATCATACCTAGTGATGAAAGACTGAAAGCTTTTCCTTTAAGATCAGGAATAAGACAAGAATGCCCACTTTCACCACTCTTATTCAGCATAGCAGACAGTCAAGAAAAGTAGAATGAATGAATGACATTCTAAAGAATAAAGGAAAATGTCTTTCCCTATATAGATGGGAAAACTCATTAGAATCTGTGGAATGAAAAGGAAGATATTTGGATTATTAACCACTTAATTAAAAGGAATTCATTAAATATGTATTATATCCTAATGTCCTCTCTTCTTCATAACTTGACATTCAGAGACTCCCTGACTTAATCCCAGATTACTCTATCTTTCCATACCATCCACCACTGCTCTAGCCAAACAGCTACTTATCAGTAAATTAGTGCTAAGGTACCGTTATAATGGCTAAGACAAAAATGTCAACCATCTAGTCAATAAGGAGGTAGACATCCACACAATTTACTAAGATGTAAGATAAATAAGATAAATGTTAATGATAAAGGCATGAACAACATGCTAGGTAGTGAACCAAAGGAGCAACTACTTCTTAGCAGAAGATTGCAGTGAATATAATATATTCCAAGTCTTTAAATATGAATCAGACTTTAACAGGTAGAGATAGTGAAAAAAAAATTGTAGAAGGAGCAATGTGAGCAAAAGTGATGATATGAACATACCTGACATATTTAAGGAATTGTGAAGAGTTCAGTTTGGACTAGAACATAAAATGTTAAGGGCAAAAGTTAAAAGAAAGGAAGCTGGTAAGCTAAGCAGAGGCCAAACAGTGGAAAACTTTGCATGACGTAAGGAGCTTGTGCCTCTATTATATACAGTTTCAGAGTAGAAGAGTAATGTGCTTTGCTCTCTGTAATAAGAAGATGATCAAGGCATCTGTGACTGTGAACATGGATCAGAGAAGTGAGAGAATGGAGGCAGCTTCTAGGAGAAAAGAAAAGAAGACAAGTTAATAGTGGGGTTGCTAGTAATAGAGAAAAGGGGCCAATTTAATGAAAAAATAAGTTCACAGAAGCCAAAAAGATTTGGCTAGAAGTCATGCTAGGGAGATGCACATGGAAAGAAAGAAAATAGTGTTCATTGCAACTCTATATTTGGATTACTTTCTTGCAGCCCAGTCTGTGCATGGCCTGAGTGTAGAGAGCAAAGGGAAAAGTGACATAAGAAGAGAGCGCTGGAGATAGTCATGGGGCAGCTCATTCCCATGTAGGCACGTTGAGGATTTGGGACAATTTTTTATAAGCAGTAGAGCTGCATTGCAGAGATCTTAGCCGGAGAGTGAGATGATCAGGCTCCTCTTTTTGTCACAACTATCCCTATTCTGGCTAGATTCCAAAATACATTATTTCCTCTTCAATTTGTTATCCTTTTCTCAAATCCTTGTCAATCCCTTCAACTTGTTACCTATCTCTTAAATCACTCCTACAAATCATACACTAAACCTTAATCCAGTTGTCTACATTTTCTAGTCCTATACATTGACCAAGTAAAATAGCTTAGTTCTACTTAAATCAATTTTCTTCAACATCATCTTGTCCTTTTATTTGATGAGGGGTTAGGATCCAAAATCCATAAAGAACTTATCAGACTCAACACCCAAAACACAAATAATCCAGTTAAGAAATGATCAGAAGACATGGATAGACATTTTTCCAAAGATGTCCAGATGGCTAGCAAACACATGAAAAGATGTTCAACATCACTCATTATCAGGGAAGTACAAATCAAAACTATAATGAGATATCACCTCACACCTGTCAGAATGGGTAAAATTAACAACACAGGAAACAACAGGTGTTGGCAAGAATGTGGAGAAAAGAGAACATTTTTACACTATTGGTGGGAATGCAAACTGATGCAGCCACTCTGGAAAACAGTATGGAAGTTCCTCCAAAAATTAAAAATAGAACTACATTACAACCCAGCAATTGCACTATTAAGTATTTACCCAAAGGGTACAAAAATACTGAGTCAAATGGATACATGCACCCCCAATGTTTAAAGCAGCATTATCAACAATAGCCAAACTATGGAAAGAACCCAAGTGTCCATCAGCTGATTAATGGATAAAGAGGAACGGTGTACAAACACACACACACACACACACACACACACACACACACACTGGAAGATTTCTCAGCCATCAAAAAGAATGAAATCTTGCCATTTGCAACAATGTGGATGGAGCTAGAATGTATTACGCTAAGCAAAGTAAGTCAGAGAATGACAGATACCATATGATTTCACTCATGTGTGGAATTTAGGAAACAAAACAGATAAATGTGTAGAAGGGGAAAAAAGAGAGGAGAGAGGGGGAGGCAAACCATAAGAGACTCTTAAGGACAGAGAATAAACAGGGTTGATGGAGAGAGGTAGGTAGGCGTTGGGCAAAATGGGTTTTAAGGAGAGTACTTGTTTAGATGAGCACTGGGTGTTATTTGTAAGTGATGAACACAAAATTCTACTCTTGAAACCAATATTACACTATGTGTTAACTAACTAGAATTTAAATAAAAATTTGGAAGAATAAAAAAAAAATCAATTTGTCCTCAACAGTGCTCAAGATTCTTTCAGTGTTTCCTTGATTATCCCTTTCTCCTATTCTCCACAATAGGTATGTCGTATCATAATATTCTTCTCAGAAGTTCTTCCCTACAATTTACTTCCTCACTCAGTGGGTGACTTTATTTCCTACTTCAAAGAAAGAGTAGAAGCCATTAGAAACTTTTCCAACTTTCTACAACTATGTCTGCAAACAGCATCTATACCCACCTGTATCAGTTAGGAAAGTGACTGTATATATCAGGAAGCATATCAGCAGTTTAAACTTTAAGAGTTCATGTTTTCTCACATAAAAATGTTGGGGCCAGAGACTACAGGGGAATGGTGAAGACTTAGAATAGTAACT
This sequence comes from Lutra lutra, assembly GCF_902655055.1. Taxonomy (NCBI): domain Eukaryota; kingdom Metazoa; phylum Chordata; class Mammalia; order Carnivora; family Mustelidae; genus Lutra; species Lutra lutra. Next base: position 134,264,030 of record NC_062281.1, read on the forward strand.
GGGGGACAGGGCAGGTGTACTGAAAATAAAAGGAATGAAAGACCCAGCGTCACTGGCCATCATAACAGAAGATCAGTTAATGGCTACTGCTTTTATTTTTTCTACCATGTTAGTTATCCAAAGTCACAAATCATATCAGTAGACAAGTTGTGACTAGACCAGACTTGTCAATTCAATATACTTTGTTTTCGTGTGTGTGTGTGTGTGTGTGTGTGTTTAAGTAATGTCTACACTGGGTTCAAACTCAGGACCCTAAAATCAAGAGTAGCATGCTCTCCCAACTAAACCAGTTAGGCTCCCCAACCCCAATTTAATATCTTTTGGTAACCCTAATGAAGATAATGTTTTTGACCTAGGAAACCAATGCATATTTAATTCTTTGTAAAGCATTTGCTTTACAAGTGGCTTCTTACACACTGAATCTGTTACATTTATGGCTTCTGCGAGGGGATAATCCACCTAGAGAAAAAGAGAAAAGGGCTCTTTGCTTGGTCTTGAACCTCAAAGCCAACTTTCTGAAGTCCCTTGTGAAGCAATTGTTTTGAAATTCAGGCTTTTTGAAAGGTAAAAGAGGCATCTGAATTCCCAAAGTGTCCCTTTACAAATCAAAAGGAGAGTTTAGTTATTTGAAAGTAGAGTTTTACAATAAGCCATTATGGAGAAAAGATGGAGGATAGTATCCAAGGAAGTCCCACCATATGAAAAGTAGAAAGCACTAGAGAAAGAGTGTGTGTGAGAGACAAGGCAGGAAGAGATGAGACAGTGTCCTTTACTCACAGCAGAACTCAGTGGGTTGATAGTTTTGGGGGAAACTGGGGAGCACCACTGGTGGAGAGGTTAGAAGCCTCTGAGAGAAGCCCTTTGCTAACATGGGGTGGCTACAGAAACAAATAAAAAGTTGGTATGGTATGTTAGGCAGAATAGTAGCTAGTTTCTTTCTTTTTTTAAGATTTTTATTTATTTATGACAGAGAGATGGTGAGAGAGGGAACATAAACATGGGGTGGCTGGAGAGGGAGAAGCAGGCTCCCCACTGAGCAGGGAGCCTGATCTGGGGCTTGATCCTAGGACACTGGAATCATGACCTGAGTGCAAAGCAGATGCTTAATGACTGAGCCACCCAGGCACCCCCAGTAGCTGGTTTCTTAGAGCTGGTGCACATTGCAGAAAAAATTTAGAGGTTCTTGAGCAATTCTGCTGAGATATAAAGGGTAATTTAGAAATAAGCATTAATATATTTTCCAGAAAGTCACAGCAGAGGAGATCTCAGTAGAGGTCTCTGTTCAAAGGAACATCATAGCAGTAACTATGAGTAGGCAGCTCCGAGTTGAGGTCCAGATGGAGGATATTGAGAAGTCTCAGAAGATCAGTAGCATCAGCAGCAGCATCTTCAGCAGTGAAAATCAATGTAGACAGCCTGGGCTGCAGGAGATGGCCGAGTTTCTTGAGAGCAATCACCATGCATTGTCTATACCAAGAGATCAGACTCTTGGTCTTTTTAGCAGAGGTCACAGTGAACATATAGTCCAACTCCCAGAGCCCAGGTGAGGCGAGCTATGTACCAGCCAGACATCATATGCATGCCTGGAGAGGACAACATGAAAACCAGATAACCCCCCCCATCCCCCCGCAGTGTGCTATTGCTAAAATATTATAAACTTCTGTAACCACATCTCAAAAGATGAGAGGGTTAAGAAAAAGAATGGGGGGGGGGGTGGAATCTTTGAAAAACTGAGCATTCCATTCAGTTTTCCCTCCCTTCCCCATGGTCTTCCATGCTATTGCTTATGTTCCACATATGAGCAAAACCATATGATAATTGTCTTTCTCTGCTTGACTTATTTCACTTAGCATAATCCACTCCAAGTTTCATCCATGTTTGTTGGGGTCTGTTATCAAAGGAACGAGACTGAGACAAAATGAAAGTTATGCAAAGCTTTATTTTATGTCAAGCATTAGAAGTCAGACTGACCGGCCAGGGCCGCCTCCGAAGAGAGGGACGACTCCCAATCTTACAGTCTCAAGAATTGACTGACCTGTCAGGGCTGCCTCTAAAGAGAGCGACCCCCTCCCAGCCTCACAGACTAACTTTTATAGAGCAAAGGCCATGTGGTTAAGCCTGGCCACACAGGTGGCCAATGAGATTGTAACACACACAGAAAGTTGCATAGTCATGTTAATCTATATGCAGGTGGCCAAATAAATTACAATTTACCCTATAGCAGCTGTTTGAACTAGCCTATCACTCTGGTCAGAACTGGCGCCCAAGTTTGGCGCCCAAAAGGTGGGGTTTATATTCTTTGGTGGTTAGGGAGATAGTATGTGTGCTTTTTACTGATTGGATGTCTCCACTTGGCCTGACTCGTCCTTGTATTCTGGGCTCTGTTATCAGGAACTGGCTGACCTGGCCTGATCATCCTTGTATTTTGGGCTCTGTTATTAGAAACTGGCCAACCACATTTTACTGGTTTCCCAGACTTGCTTCTAAGTAAGTTTCTCGGGGTGGGGGGAGGATTAATTTAAGTTTACTGCACAAACAACAAAATGGCTGTTTAACTGAGATGGGAATCACTTTGGCTAAGTAGACCCTTACACGTTGATGCAAATTGTGGGTATTCATCCCTTCTGATGGCTGAGTAATATTCCATTGTATATATGGACCACATCCTCTTTATCCATTCATCTGTTGAAAGCATCTTGGCTCATTCTGCAGTTTGGCTATCTTGGACATTGCTGCTATGAACATTGGGGTGCATGTGCCCCTTTTTATTATGTCTGTATCTTTGGAATAAATGCCTTGTAGTGTGACTGCTGGGTTGTAGGGTGGTTCTTTTTTTTTTTTTAATTTTTAAAATTTTTTTTAATTTTTTTCTAATTTTTAATTTATTTGATAGAGAGAGATCAGAAGTAGGCAGAGAGGCAGGCAGAGAGAGAGGAGGAAGCAAGGCTCCCTGCTGAGCAGAGAGCCTGATGTGGGACTCAATCCCAGGACCCTGAGATCATGACCTGAGCTGAAGGCAGAGGCTTAACCCACTGAGCCACCCAGGTGCCCCGGGTGGTTCTATTTTTAACATTAAAGAAACTTCACACTGTTTTCCAGAGTGGCTGTACCAGCTTTCATTCCCACCTTTCTCCACATCCTTACCACACCTGTTGTTTCCTGTCTTGTTAATTTTTGCCATTCTAACTGGTATAAGGTAGTATCTCATTGTGGTTTTGATTTGTATTTCCCTAATGGCTAGTGATGTTGAACATTCTTTCATGTGTCTGTTAGCCATTTGTATGTCTTCTTTGGAGACATTCTTTGGCCCATTTCTTGACTGGATTATTTGTTTTTGGGGTGTTGAGCTTGAATTCTTTATAGATCTTGATACCAACCTTCTATCTGTGATGGCATTTGCAAATATCTTCTCCCATTCTGTAGGTTGCCTCTTAGTTTTGTTGACCATTTCCTTTTCTGTACAAAAGCTTTTTATCTTGGGGCACCTGAGTGGCTCAGTGGGTTAAAGCCTCTGCCTTCGGCTCAGGTCATGATCTCAGGGTCCTGGGATATCACCCCGCATAGGGCTCTCTGCTCAGCAGGGAGCCTGCTTCCCTTCCTCTCTCTCTGCCTGCCTCTCTGCCTGCTTGTGATCTCTGTCAAATAAATTAAAAAAAAAAAATCTTAAAAAAAAAAAAAGCTTTTTATCTTGATAAAGTCCCAAAAGTTCATTTTTGCTTCTGTTTCCCTTGCCTCATGTCTTGAAAGAGGTCACTGTAGCCAATGTCAAAGAGGCTATTGCCTATGTTCTCCTCTAGGATATTGATGGATTCCTGTCTCACATTTAGGTCTTTCATCCATAGTGAGTTTATATTTGTGTGTGGTGTAAGAGAATGGTCCAATTTCATTCTTCTGCATGTGGTTGTCCAATTTTCCCAGCACCATTTATTGAAGAGACTGTTTGTGATGTACTAATTGGCTGGCTAATTGAACATAATGAAAAAAGAACTAAAGCCAATCACAAATTTAAAAAAAAAGAAAAAAAGGAAAATTGGGCATTAGTCTTCTGTAAGAAGACTAATTTATCCTAAATACATTTTTTTAAAAAGATTTTAACCTAATCTCTACAACCAATGTGGGGCTTGAACTCACAACCCTGAGATCAAGAGTCACATGCTCTACTGACTGAGCCAGCCAGAGGCCTCCTAAATAAACTGTTTTACCTTTAATTGAGAAAGCCTGAATTTTTCACTTTTTCTGCCCATTTTTCAACTTTATATTTTGAAAATTTTCACACTAAATCAATAAAAAAGTTGAAATATTTTTACAACAAACTTTCCTATTTTTCACCAACATGCATCAATTTTTAACATTTTGCCTTATTTGATTGTTTTATTTAGCTAGCTAGCTATCTACCTACTTACATATCATCTATTAAATTTTTTTTTGCCTAACCATTGAAAGCAAGTTGCAGACATTATGACATTCATGTCTTAATATTATGTTTAACCTTGTGAAATTCCTTATGTTTAGTCATTTTTGCATGTTCAACTCAATACTTCAGTGTCCATCTCCTAAGAATAAGCACATTCTCCCACGCAACAATTATACTACCGATGCATGTAAGAAAATTCAATCAATTCTGTAATATCTAACATACAGTCCATATTTTAACTTTTTCCAGTTGTCCAAAATGTCTTTTAGAAGTGATTAGCCTTGCCCACTCTGGTCCAGAATCCAGCTGAGTTTCATCCATTGCATTCGGTGTTTATATGTCTTTAGTCTATAGAACAGGTCTTTGTCTATTTTCATGATATTGATTAAAAAAAATAAAAGTCCAGGCCAGTGTCTTATAGAATTGCACATTTTCGATTTATTTGAGTTATTTCCTTGTGACTAGTTTTAGGTTAAATACATTTTTAAGTTTATTTATTATTTTTCTAACTTATCTCTGTACCCAGCATGGGGCTCCAACTCCGACGTCGGGCTCCAACGTCTGACTGACCCGACCAGGTGCCCCATAGTTTTAGGTCAAATATTTTTGATGAGAGGCACCTGAGTGGCTCACTGGTTAAGCATCTGTCTTAGGCTCAGGTCATGATCCCAGGTGCTTGTTATCTTTCTCATTGGCTCTCAAAATAAAATCTTAAAAAATTTTTTTTGATAAGAAAACTACATAGGTGACAATTGCATACTTACTGAGCCTCATTAACCAGACACATGACACATTGTTCAACTACTGGTGACGGTAAATTTGTTTGTTTAGTTAAGGTGGTGACCACACAGATTTTCCGTTATACGGACACATTTTCCCCTTTTCAATTAGTAACTAATATATGGAGGGGTGCCTGGGTGGCTCAGTCGTTAAGCATCTGCCTTCCACTCAGGTCATGATCCCAGTGTCCTGGGATTGAGCCCAGCAGCCGGCTCCCTGCTCAGTGGGAAGCCTGCTTCTCCCTCTCCCACTCCCCCTGCTTGTGTTCCCTCTCTCGATGTCTCTCTCCGTCAAATGGATAAATGAAATCCTAAAAAAAAAACAAAAACAGAACCCTGATATATGGAAAAATATTTTGAGACCATATGAATATCATGTTCCAACAACCTTTTTTTTTTTTAAAGATTTTATTTATTTATTTGACAGAGAGAGATCACAAGTAGACAGAGAGGCAGGCAGAGAGAGAGAGAGAGGGAAGCAGGCTCCCTGCCGAGCAGAGAGCCCGATGCAGGACTCGATCCCAAGACCCTGAGATCATGACCTGAGCCGAAGGCAGCGGCCTAACCCACTGAGCCACCCAGGCACCCTCCAACAACCTTTTATCCAAAGGCTTTAGCATCTGTTGATGATCCTTAGCTATTATATTGAATTGCCAAATGATGATTTTTCAAATTCTATCATTTCTTCTATACTTATTAGTCCAATCCTTTAAAAAAAGAGGATATAACTCAAATTCTATCTCTCTCTTTTGAATATCACTGTGGATTCATTCATTTTATTTTATTCAACATATTATAATCTATTATCATCGTTGTTCTTTCTGAGGTTCAAATTTTCTTTTTCTTTTCTTTTCTTTAAAGATTTTATTTATTTATATGTCAGAACACAAGCAGGGTCAGTAACAGAGGGAAAAACAGACTCCCTGCTGAGCAGGAGCTTGATGTGTGGCAATTGATCCCAGGACTCTGGGATCATGATTGGAGCCAAAGGTAGATGCTTTACCAGCTGAGCCACCCAGGTGCACCTGGTTCAAATTTTCATATATTTGATCAGTAGGCAACCACTTCAAGCTGGCTATTTTATCCTATTGGTTTGATTTCATTAGTCTTTGAGCATTTCCTTGCTTTCTGGCACATCAAGATGTTCCAGATTGACCCAGTACTTTGGGTTCTTCAAGGTTCTTCAAGTACTGGGATCTTCAAGGATTGTTGTCTCCTTTTAGTGGACAATGATATTTAGAAACCAAGATCTGGGTGCTAGTTGTGTTCATTGCTGTGGAGTGCATTGCTTCTAAGCCTAGATGGGCTCCAGAGCACATCTGAGTCTTAGTGTGAAAATTTAACTCTCACCCAACCCCCAAATTATATTAGGCTTATTCCAATGACTCATACAGTGATCAGAGGGGTATTTTAAAAGATTTTCCTGCTTAAAATCATCACATACTAAACTTCAGCCACATTGGTCTTCCTTAAGTTCCTCTAAAGCAATAGTCTCTGAAAGTGTTCAAAATAGTCCATTTTTAGAAACCTTATTCTTTAAAACTTTCAACTTTTTGTGTATACAATGTACATTATGTTAATACATAGTACACACAATGTAAATATAACCAAACAAATATAGTTGGAGTTGTGCAAGCAAAAAAAATTTTTAATTGATGACATGCCCAATCACTTTGGAATTTGGAAACCACTGCTCTCATTCTAAATTTTCTACTGGGGCTTTTGCTGTTTCCGTAAGGAATTTACAGGTTAATTTTGTCTGTCCTATAAAATTATGAATACTGTGTATGTATGGATCATGTTTTACTTCATTGTATAACCAATCACCTAGAATAGTGACTAGCACATAGTATTATTCAATAAATATTTGTTGGATACATGTTCAATAGAATAAATAGAAAAGAGAAAAGGATGGGAAACACAATTTGGCCCATTGACAAAAATATTGCAGAAACACTTAATTATTTTTCATGCCATTTATTTCACACGTGAATTGCTCACTCACATATGAGGGAACCAGTTGGTAGGTAACTGGTAGACTGAATAAAAGAACACTGTAATAAACAGGAATTACCATGGAGGGAGTTACTGCAGTTTTAAAACATTTAGGGGTAAATGGATTAATTAGAAATTAGAAGAGGTCACATTGAACATTCTGCCCTTGAGTAGGCCAACTGGAGTATCAAAACTATTTTAGTGTTTTATATATACTCCATAAAATCTTGATGGTTTAGCTGTGTTTCATACACAACAGACTATCTCTATCCTTGCTTCTGTACTCTGCCTTATTTAGGCCATATCTGTGGCACTTCCCGCAGAGGAATTTCTGGGTAATTTGAGTAAAGGCTTAGCTTTAGGGTTTCTTGGCTCTCCCAAATTCTTTTTTTGTTTGTTTGTTTGTTTCTTTTGGTTTTCTGTGAGATTGAATTATAATAGGCATACATCTCACTGTGAGTGCAAAAATGCTCTCTGTTAACTTCCTTTTAGAGGGGCATGGTTCTAGAAGTTAGGTGACAGTAAAATGAATTTAGCAAAATTAAATGAAATTTTCTTCTGCACAGATTCAACATGATATTTTCAATTGCTAGTACTGATAGTGGTGTCATGGGTAAGTCAGCTATCTCTGGAGGAGAGGTTTGCTCTGAAATTAGTGGTGTTAGGGAATCTTTTTGTGAAGGTTTTCCTAAGAAACCTAGAATTTACATTTAAGCCCCCTAAATGATGTCTCTGAATTTGATGTCTTTCTGTGTGATTCAAATGTGCATAAGTCAAATTATACTTCTTGTGGTCACGGGAGAATTAGAATGAAGAGACAAAGACTCTATAAACTCTCATTCCAGGGGTCCTTCATTTAAATTCAGGTGAAATTTCATTATAATGAATCTGTGTCAGCCTGGTTACCAGAGATAAAGGGAAGAAGTGTTATTTAAGGCTTCATTTAAGGCTTCATGCATCCATAGTGGTATGCAGGAAGGGGAAGGAAGACAGACTCCGTTTCCTCACTCCTTCACATATTGGATTTTGAGCAGTAAAGTCTCAGGTTTTTTTTTTTTTTTTTTTTTTTTAAATGCACTTGTTGACTATCCCACTCTCTTCCCACACACCATCCTTTCTTTCCTTTCCTTTTCTTTTCTTTCATTCTTTTTTTTTTTTTAACCTTTTTTAGTTCTAGTCACAGAATTGTAGGTTCCCTTAAAACCTCCACTGAGGTATTATTTTTTTTCTTTTTGCATGTCAATTTTAAAAATAAAAGTTTTTTTTTCAAAAGTGGATTCTTTTGACATTATTTGGTATTAACATGATTAAAATCATTGGGGCTTTTGTTTTCCCTTTTCATTTCCCCTATAGTAGTTAATTTGTAGTTAGACATTCAATATAGAATATTTCAGCAAGAAACACTCTTCTGACGATTATATTTTTCAACCTTTTTACTGCAATTGCAGTAACATATAATTAATGCCAATTATGCCTTGTGTAGTATGAATTATATTTTCATTTTGGTCTTCAGTATAATATGTATGACAAGTTCATTTTCCCTGTTGAGCTCACTTGCTACTTTCAAATGAGGAACATGTATTCTTTTCCTCTATTCCGATTATCTTTTACTCTATAGGGAGCCTTGACAGGGCTAGAATGATCTAAGAAGAATGATTATACTATGTCTAACTAAAGTTGCCATTTTAGCACCATGACTATTTTTTCAAAGTATTCATTCAGAACATTTCTGTAAGGGAAATAGAGATTAGGCCAATTTTATCCTTCTTTTCTTCTTCATCATCATCATCATCATCATCAAATAAAATGTGTAAGTTTCCTTATGCCCAGCAGAATCACTTGTGACTTAAAAATTACCAAATTTATTGTAGTTTTTCTCATTGGTGGCTCCAAGAACAGCCAGAAATGTAGAAACACCAATCTCTCAATATCTTTCTTTAGAAATCATGATTGATTGGAGTCAAAATCTTGATCTTTAGTTCTGAGGGCACGTAGATAACATCAGAACCAGAACTATACCCAAGGATTCAGTTCCATCCCTGCTCTCTGATGATAAAACTCAATTGATGAGATGTAAAAACAGACCCAGAGACACAGCCCATAAGGCTGCAATGTTACTGGTAGATGTGGCTTGTTAGGCCTGCCATGTTTTACTTTGTTTTATGTGTTAATCAACATGAACAAAGGTTTGTTCTAGATTCCTGACTCCTATTGAAAAACCAAAATCCTGACATCTCTAGGTTTCCATTCCTACAAGGTAACCTGGGAGTGTTGCACAGTCCCTATCCTTCACTCAAGTACAGTATATGTATTTAGACTGCTTGTGTCATGTATTTTAATAGGTATTCTACTTGCAGCCATTAATCACAAATATGCAGTGTGGGCTAGTTAGGAAACACGTGGCCTGGGAGGTGGTGTGACTTTGAAGTCCCCAAGTCTGTTTCCTCATCTGTTCAGTGGGGCTAAATAAACCTCTTGATGATCTCCTGTGATAATTGTGACCTCCAACTGAGAAAACACGTGTAAACACACTTTGAAGTGCTACAAGTATAAAAACTTGTTAATTACATCCATATATATATATATATATATATATATATATATATATAATAGACATAATTTGTCAACTTAATCTTTGAACTCCCTCTGCTGAGAATAGTATTGACACCATGGAAGGAGTAAGTAGAAAAAAAAAGGAACCTCTCTCTGGTCTGAGGCAGGAAGATTTTATTTCATAGGTTGGTATCATGGGAAGAGTCTGGTATTGAGTTTGAAGGGCTGCATCAAAGTACTGGAAGCTGTGTACAAGTCAGTGAACCTTCACGAATCTCATTTTCTTACCTATAAAATATGGAAGACAGGACCTGCAGTCTAAACTCACAGGCATGTGGTCGGGATTAAATGAAATAAAGGATGCAAAAGTAATTAATGAGAAGACATTATTCTAAGGAAGGCAATAATTAGTACTTAATAACATATGAAACACATCAAATGGACTCAGAATATTTACAAGCCTAATACTTGTACATCTTAAGAGTTTGAAGAGATGACACAGTAGGTTTTGTTGTTGTTGTTGTTTTTAAAGGAAACTCTACCCCTAGGGTGGGACTCAGACTCACCACCCTGGACATCAAGGAAGGCATGCTCTTACTGACTGAGCCAGCTGGGCATCCAGACAGAGAAGTTTTGAATTAAATCAGAGACTGGGCCTATTTTGCTAATTAAAATAAGCTTGTTATTTGTATTTTATATCCAATGCATATCTTTGTTGTTAGAGGGATTGGGTATTTCACATGTTCTTTAGATGACTTAATTCAATACAATACATGATGTAAATTCAGGAAGAGTACAAAAAACGTGTTATGATTTTGGGATACAAAAAAAAAAAATCTCAGGACATTTATTAAAGCTGGATGGAATCTTTGAGATGATATTTTACAGACCAGAAGACAGAACAGAGGACTTCTACAAGTTTTCAGAGGCAAAATTAAAAACCAGGCATTTGAACTCCAGTGTTCTTTCTGCTACACACCAGTGATGCTGGGGCTACTTCTGGCTAGTGGTACTGAATGGAGTCACTAGATATTTAGATAATCAGATTAGGGTGGAAATGTAGGGAGGGAAGGGAAAGAAGTGTTAGTAAGATCACTGTTAATTAGTATGTGGGTTTAAGGGAAAAGTCAGCTCCTGTAAAGGGGAAAAAAAAAAGATGTTGCATTCTTTTTGTACACTGGTAACCCCCGCACCACTCTACCCCTTCTGCCCTTCTTTTGAAGCCTGGTTACTACTTTTACATTCTCAGACGGATCTTAAACTTTTGCATGCCCTTGCAGTCCTGGGTCACTGGCGAGGTTCCTTCTCTGATCAGCACGCCAGAAGAGGACAGCTCCTCTAGTTTGAAAATGAAAACTTTCCAAACCCACAATCAGAAAGAATGCAACCACAGGGACAAAATTTGTACCGGAGACCAAGAAATCACGCAACCCCTCCCCCCCCCCCAGTCCCTCCAACATCTGAGAGCTTGAAGTTTCTTTCCTCTATTCCTACAGCCCCAAGGGAACTGTCTAGAGTCCTCGTTTTAAAGAGTTTTAGGGCGTGAACTAGGTCATTCCTTCCAAGTGTCTGGGGGAGGGCTGCCTCTGGAATTAGATTTCCCATCTCCACTGTCTTTCAGTTTTCCTCTTCCCTTCTTTGTTCTGGAGGGGCAGAGGCATTCGCGCGCCCCGGGGCTCATTCGGAACTGGTGCCCCGGAGGAGGATTTTGGGGAAATCGGTGGCTGGGCCGAGTTGCTAGAGCCCGTGCTCGTTCTCTTGCAGTTAGCGAGAGTTCTTGTTGGCCTATGGAGACGGGTGTCTTTCGCGCCCGCCCCCGGGCCCCCACACCACGTCCAGCCGCCTGGGAAGGGGTTTCGCAGACCCGAAGGAAAGCAGGCAGGCAGAATGCGGGCCTCACCGGAGTCGGGCTGCCTGGTTTTCCACTTCCTGGCCCCAGAGGGCCGAGGGCTCCCAGCTTCCCCCAGCAGCCCCCCTCTGCCGCCACCGCCGCCTTCCCCAGCAGCGGCTGCTAGATGACGGCGTCGTCACTGGTTGGATTGGAGGTGGCGGCTCAGACGGGACACCGGGGTGGGAGAGTGGGGGAGGGAGGGTGTGGGCAAAGGGGAGGTCAGCTCTGGGCGGGCGCTCCGGGGACCCTGCGCTGCCCCCTCCAGCAGCTGGAGCGGCACAGCAGCATCAACAGTCGCCACCGCAGCCACAGCGGCCACAGCAGCGCTAGCGCGAGGCTCGCAGCGCTGCGCGGCCGAGAGCACAGGGGCGGCGGCGCCCGCGCCAGCCGAACCGAGCCGAGCCGAGCGCGCAGCCTGGCCGCCGCCGCCGCCTCGCAGATGCCATCATAGCAACAAAGGGCTTGCTGAGCGGAGAGCCGCGGCGAGAGCTCGCCTGGAAACCGCCGAGCGGGCTGCGGTAGCCCGGCGGCAGCCGGAGGAAACGCGCGGGGGGTCTGGGGGAGGGGCGGGGGCAGAAGATGGCTAAGAAGAGAGGGCCCCCCAGCATCAAGGGTGAGTTCCGCTTCGTTCTCACCTCGGCCCAGCCCACCTCCCACCCGCGGTCTGCCCCGGGGTCCTGCCTGTTTACATCCAGACTCCGCCAGGTGGAAGGTTGCCTGTAAGGGAAGAGTTTGCCTTCTCTGGGAGGTGGAGGGACCTCAGCACTGCTGCACCTCCTTTTGCCTCCGGGGAGACTCTGACAGGAGTTTGTCTCCTTTTTCTAACCTGGGAAAACCTGGAGATTCTTTCTCTCACCCCACCCCTTTCCTACTCCGAGAGCTTGGGTATCTGTTGCGCGTTCCCCCCTGAGGGCACTGGGGAGAAAAGAGACTCCTGGCTCGTAGCGTCTCGTCCTTTTAGGAAACAGGCTGCATGTGTGCGCGCGTGTGCGTGTGTGTGTGTGTGTGTGCGTGCGCGCGCGAGTGTGTGTGCCAGAGAGAGTGTGAGTTTTTTCCTTGGTCTTTCCTATTCCCTCCTCCCAACCTCCCCTCTCCCACCGCCCCTTCATCCCTAGGGTGACAAGTTCTGCATCCATTTTCCCAACCTCCAGCCTGAGGAGGTAGTAGCTGTCTGCCTTTGTTGAGAGGAGTTGCTACCGGCCGGGTCCCTGCACGCTATTTCCCCCTTCCCGACCTGGGCAGGCGAGCAGTGCCCCCCTGTTGCTCCTTTGGACCCGGGGTTTCCAAAGTTGGGAAGTTCAGGGGAGGAGAAGCGATGGCAGAAAGGACAAGGAAGAGCTTGTTGCTGGGGTGGTCCAGGGCTGCACCCGGGAGGGAGCCTCGTGGGCAGCATCCGGCTTGGCGGGGAGGAGGACGGAGGGGTGCGTCTCCGGGACTCGCAGAGCGCTGCGCAGCGGGAGCTCGTGTACCGGCCTCAGGCGCCTGAGCGGGGACTCGTAGAGGTCGCAGGTCGCCGGCTCCCTCCCACTCCCGCGCTGTCGCTGGAGAACCGGCGGTGGCCGAGAGGTTGTACGCAGCACTGCAGAGAGGTGGAAGTCAGCTCGGTAACCGCGCACGCGGAGGACCAATGTGTGCCTGGGGGTGGGGGGCCGGACCTCAGTAACTTGGGGAGGAGGAAGGGCCGGTGCTTGAAGTTGGATTTCGATCCAATGGGCCTCTTGGACCGGTAGGCGGAGACATACTGTGCCTTAGGGTTATATAAAATAGGACCACCTCTCTGAGATGGGAACCCGTAAATTATTGAATATAACGGCTAGGTTACAGCAGCGCGCTCGGCTTTGACATGCTTCTTGCTTTCCCCCCAAGTCCTGCTTGTGGGAGCTTAGCTCCACTCTAGAGGTCACTTAGCGGGACACAACTTTATCTTGGTGATTCAGCTTTCTTGTTAATTGCTCTGGGGTACTCAAATCACTTACTAGAAAGGGTTTTAAACCATGATCCTTAATCTTTTGGAAGATTTTTGGGGAAGATGTTACTACAAAACATCTGGGATTCTGTTTGAAAGTGATATATATATATATATATATACACACACATATGTATATATATATACACACATACATACACACACATATACATATGTATATATGTATTATATGATACATATATACATACATATATATACATATATATATACACATACATATACAGAAAAGGCCTTAAACCTGATTTTTTATTCTTCCAATGAATTAGTATATGTTTATAGTGGTAGACGACTTGAAGAATGAGAGGATATATTCATCTTCAATTTCTTTATGGTAATATCAGATAATTCCTCTATACCCAGATTGACAAGGTGCATTAGTTGCACTTTTGTTTAGCTCCTTTTTTATGGAACCATATGGCCTGATGAGCAAAACAGAAGGATTGTTTTTCAGCACTGCTGATGTGGCTATCCATTGGCAGGAATACATTTCATTTCCACTCCAAACCTTGTAGATTGTAAATGGCCCATGAACAGTGGAAAAAATTTTACAGTTTTGCAGTACATACTTAAAGACAACCTTACTCTTGAAGTTAACCTGGGCAGAAGCACACACACACACATACACACACACAAATCCAAAGAGACCAAATTAATGAGAAGTGAACCAGTATAAGAGGTTTGATGAAAAGACACCTCCTTTTAATTCTCCCCAACCCACCAAAAAACACCAAGAAATTTTTGCTTGGATGCCAAGGTAGGATTGTGTGTATTTCCTTAAATTTAAGTTGATGGTGAAATAATTGAAGAATAGTGGTTAATAGAGTTTTGTCATTTAAGCGTTAACAGTTCTTCTGGAAGAATTAATAATCAAGCTTTCCTAAGATTTGTGGCTTCAAGAAATTTCATTGCAGTTTTTTAAAAATAAGGTTTTCTTATGCTACATGTTTTCCTTAAAGGGAAAGCTATGTTATTTTGCTCTTGCTGACTTGTGGGCATTTTTTCCCTCTCTGTTCATGTTGCATTTCTCTTTCTTTCTTTCTTTTTTTTTTTTTTAAACCAACTTATTTAATTCTTAGAAGGAAAGATGCTTGTTTTTCTTTTTTAAGCCTTGGAGTTTCACTTTGGCAAAGCAGGTTTAGTGGTGATACTTTGTAGATAACAAAAGCAAGCCCAGGAAGTTGTAATCCATTGACCTGCCTCAATTTTTCCTTTTAAAAAAAACAGCTCTACAAAAGCATCTGACTGCAGGCTTGCAGAACTGCTTGCTTTCAGACATCTGCTTGTAAGCTACAACTAGCTAAATGGAGACTGCCTGGTAGAAAACCAAATTGCTCAATTTCTGGACTTTTATTTTTTTCTTTTGGCAGCCTGCTAGGGTAAACTTTGCAGGATAATAAACCATAGGTTTAAGAGTATTCTATGCTGTGTTGGTTATCATTTTAGGAGAGCTGCTTCTCTGCTTAGATAGACTGCATAGGGCCAGAGATCATTTGTTGTGGCATGTGACAAGCAAGTTGCTCATTGGCTTCTGAAGTCCTAGCAATGGGTACTACATACCTAGAACAGCTAGAAATTGGCCAAAGGGAAACTGACAGAAGAATAGGATGAGTTGGCAGCATTTCTCAAGGAATCCTGGCATTCATTTGTGATATCTCATCAAAAGGATAGCTTTTCAAAAACATAAGTGGAGGGGCGCCTGAGTGGCTCAGTGGGTTAGGCCTCTGCCTTCAGCTCAGATCCTTCAGCTCAGGGTCCTGGTATCTAGCTCCACATCGGGCTCTCTGCTCAGCAGGGAGCCTGCTTCCCCCTCTCTCTGTTTGCCTCTCTGCCTGCTTGTGCTCTCTCTCTCTGTTAAATAAATAAATGAAATCTTAAAAAAACAAAACAAAACAAAAATGCAAGTGGAATATTTATCAATACAATATTTATAATATTTTATTGAAAAAATGCTGTAGTCCATGATCAATAAAAGTCTTATAAATACAAGTTAGTTACATTAGTTATGGTGACCTTAACCACTGTGACCCCCTTCCAATATTAGTGCAGGATTTCTCAGTTATTTAAATTTAAATGTTAAGTTATGCTTGGATTCATCTTTATGCATTCATTCAGCACATATTTACTGAGCACTGAACACATATCAGATTCTGTGCAAAACATGAGGGACACAGGGATGAGCATGATAGGCAACGAAGAGTAAGTGCATTGGTAAGGGGCCTGGAAAGAGCAGGTAAACAATTACATGAACAAAAAAAAGTCACAGTTATGATACCATGAAGAAAATAAAATAGGACAAAGAGGCAAAGGAAAAGAAAAAGAGAGACAAACCCAGAAACAGACTCTTAACTATAGAGAGCAAACTGATGATTATAAGAGGGGAGTGGATGGGGGAAATAGGTGATGGGGATTAAAGAGTACACTTATTGTGGAAACAAAGAAAAGAAAATAGGATGATGTGCTAAAAAGTGATGGTAGGATTACTTTAGGTTGTCTGAAGAGGTGACAGTTGAGGTGGGAACCAAATGAAGAGTAATTTACATGCCAAAAGCTGGAACGTAGCAATGCAGGTCTTAAGGCAGAAATGATGTTGCAGCTTGGCATGTTCAAGTATGAAAAGAAGGGCAGTTTAGCTGGAGTGTAGTGCATGAGGTAGAGACAAGTGGGGAGTGGTTTTTGACCCTAAACAGGAGTATAGATTTTATTTTAGGTGCAGTGGGAAGCCAACTGGATGGTTGAGGTTACTTTCTTATCCTTGAGGCTGATTTCAGAAAGAACAGCTTTCATATGTCGGGGAGCAAGAATTCTTGTTAAACCTCAAAGGTCCTTCTAGCAGGACTAAGAAATTATTGACCTGGGGCGCCTGGCTGGCTCAGTTGGTGGAACATGCAACTCTTGGTCTCAAGGTTGTAGGTTCAAGTCAGTGTAGAGTTTACTTAAAAGTAAGAAAAAAAAAAAAAAGAAAAAAGAAACAGGAACATCTGGGTGGCTCAGTCATTAAGTGGCTGCCTTGGGCTCAGGTCATGATCCCAGGGTCCGGGGATCAAGCTCTACATCGGGCTTCCCACTCAGTGGGAAGCCTACTTCTCCCTCTCCCACCACTGCTTGTGTCTGCTCTCTCGCTGTGTCTGTCTCTGTCAAATAAACAAACTCTTCAAAAAAAAAAGTTGACATGAAGCAGATTAACAGGTTAAAATGAAATTTATTAAGTATACGTACGGAGATTCCACAGAGATATGGAAATTTAAAAGACAGGCAAAATGAGGTATATATGTCACTCTGAACTAAGGAGAAGGAGTTAGGGGTCTGGAATTCCAGAGAAAAGGAATGCATTTCACAAGGCAATAAGGAGAGCAGATGTTTGTAATTAGATGTTTGCCCTACCATACAGATAGATCATTCAGATAAAATTGATCTCTGTTAATAACCCTTATTCTGGGAAAGACCGCCAATTTGGTTCTTCCGTGTGGCTAAGGGAAGGACAGAGTTTCTCTTGAGCTTGCAGGTGCCTTCAGCTCAAATAAATCCATATGGCAAAGTGGCACATTGTGTGTGTGTGTTGGGGGGGTTGTTGGGGTCTGTCCAGAACCCCTACACATATATCAACTCCTTAGGCCAAGTAAAGCAACCCAATGGACATCACTTTTCTAAAAGGCCTAGTTATAGTTAAGTGTCCTCTCCTACTGCTTACCAAAATACCTACAATATTTTGGGCAGAGATGTTGATAGAATTTCTAAAAATTTCTGCTTGAAAAACAATTCTAAAGAAAACGAGTACTAATTCAAAATTGTGGTAATGATTGTTGGGTTAGTTAGCCACCTAGCAAGACTCACAAAGAAGCCGAATCTTTGGACAAACATACTGTAATGTTAGAAGGGAGAATTATAAAGAGTCTGGAACATGAGTGTGTGGTAGGTGGAATGCGGAAGGCAGCAGGAGGGACTCCTAGGTAACGGAAAGGAGTCCATGAAAGAAGAGTGATGGTGGGAAAGGGGACGTAGGAAAACCTCTACAACAACATCAGCCAATTCATGATTTTTGCCAAGAGAGGCGGAAGCTTGATGTGAGAGTGTTCCAAAAGAAACATTCTAATTCAAACACAAAGTTCAAATCAGGGTACCTTTATGCTTTTGACTGATCTTTTACTTGTGAAGCATTTATAACAAAGCATACAGGATTTTAAAAGATCACTTTGATTTTACTTAATCATTATTAGGTTGTTCTTATGGATTACAGATCTCACAGATGAAAGCAGCATGAAAGAATTAATGATAAAAACTGTCATTTGTTGGAGGGAGCTGCTTGACAGCTAGTTAGCAGGGAAAGTTTACCCTTGGGTCTCTGATCTTATTGTGGAGATATTGGCAGGGGGTGGGGGAGTATGGGGTGTTTTGGATGATTTTCTACTCCCTAAGCATTTGTGATTAGAAAGTGCTATGGTGTTTAGGGAACATATAAATTATAAACATTTTAAAGCCCTCCATTGCCTTTTTCCAACTCCAAACTGTCTACTTCTTTACCAAAGATTAATACTGAGAATATACTAAGAATTTTTGTTGGGTCAGGGCTTTGTTTAGTCCCCTCTGTCTCTTTCTTTGAACTCGAAGTCTCTCTTTTGAGCCTAGCAAGGCTGGTAGGACCTCAGGGATTATGTAACTAAGAATGGATCTGGCCCTTAGTGATACTGCAACATAATGTGTTTGTGACATCAGCTCTTTTTCATACTATTGAGAATCACAGTATGTTTGAGTTAGAAGAAATGCTCAGTGTCCACAGAGTTATTAGAAGAATGATAAAGAGGTGAGTGATGCTGCCACATATGAATAGTGTAGGTCTGTAAGGAATTTGATCAAGATTATTATTTATAAATATATATTCTGTATAAGCCAAGATTTATGTCTTGATTGTATATATGTGTGTGTTTGTGCATGTATATATACATGCATGCATATTATATATTATATGTACATGTATACGTGTATATAATTTAAAGTCCAGAAATATCTATTTCAAATTTGGTTAAGTTATTCTCTTTTTTAAAAAGGATTTTTCATGTATTTATTTGGGGAGAAAGAGAGCAAGAGAGTGAGCATGAATGGGGGAGGGGCATCTGGAGAGGGAAAAGTAGACTCCCTACTGAGGGCTGGATCCTAGGACCCTAAGATCATGACCTGAGCGGAAATCAGATGCTTAGCCAACTGAGCCACCCAGGTGCTCCAAGTTTACTCTTTTTAAAAACATATTCTGTGTAAGACAGATCTATATCTAGCTCTATTTATATCTCTATCTTTATATGTTACATATATATTTACATATGTATGATAGAGCTCAGTTCCCAATTTATATTCATACTTCACTCTTTACATATGTGAGTGAATATTATTTGCATTTTACATATGAGGAAATTGAGATACAAAGACATTAGGTGCTTTCCTGAGGTCTAGGAGTAAATTGTGTACTGTGGATAGAGACATAACCAAGTCCAGTGACTCTTTTTCCTTTGTCTACATCCAGTATTTTAATATCTGTTCATTTCCCTCAAGGTTTATCAAATCTAATGTAGAAAGGTAGATCATGTTTTTTCCCTTCTGAATCAAGAGGATGATATATCTTCTTATACTTTCCTCAGAAGTGTCACAACTTTATTGCTTTTAAAATTAAAAATACATTGTTAATAAAAAAAACATGCTCACAGATATAGGATGATATTGTATAATGGTTTTATATTATATTATGTATTATATATATATTACATTATATTTTGCCTCTCCGTCACTAGAGATGAAGAGGCAAAGCAAGGTGAATAAATGATCACACTTTTTGAAGTGGTATAAGCAGGAAAAGATGCATCCACATCAACTCTAAGATGAATTGAGATTATTTTTTTATTTTTTAAAGATTTTATTTATTTATTTGACAGAGAGGGAGATCACAAGTAGGCAGAGAGGTAGGCAGAGAGAGGGGGAAGCAGGCTCCTCGCTGAGCAGAGAGCCCGATGTGGGACTTGATCCCAGGACCCTGAGATCATGACCTGAGCTGAAGGCAGAGGCTTAACCCACTGAGCCACCCAGGCACCCCTGAATTGAGGTTATTTTGCTGTTCATGTGACAAACAATTTGACTGTTGTGGTAGCCAGCCTTCAAGATGGCTTCTATGTCCTTTGTCTACTGGTATTCACACCCTTACATTCTTCCCTCTTACACTGAATCTGGGCTGACCTGTGTGACCAGTAAAGTATAGTCGAAAGCTACATTGTACGTAAAAGCATTGTAGCTTCTGCCTTGCTCTTGTGTATCTTTTGCCTTCCTATCTTGCTTACTTCGGGGAAAACTAGCTGCTGTATTGTGAAAACATTCAAATATCCTTGTAGAAAGGCCCACTGTGGGAAGGAGCTGAGGCCTCCTGCTAAGAACCAGCCCCAGCTTGCCAGCCATATGAGCGATCAACCTTGCAGACGTACCCTTCATTCCAGTTAAGGCTTCAGTTGTCCATTGCCTCAGTCAACATCTGACTAAATTTTGCAAGAAACCCTAACCCCGAAATGCTCACTAAGCTGCTTCTGGATTCCTGTATCACAGAAACTGTGAGATAATAAACGGTTACTATTGTGTTAGGCCACTAAGTTTTAGAGTA
Organism: Lutra lutra; assembly: GCF_902655055.1. Lineage (NCBI taxonomy): Eukaryota > Metazoa > Chordata > Mammalia > Carnivora > Mustelidae > Lutra > Lutra lutra. The sequence goes on from NC_062281.1 coordinate 134,284,280, forward strand.
ATTTGTTGCATAACATTAGATAATAATATATTTGTAATTTATTATTTTTGCATCTCTATCTTGGGAGATCGAGACCCTCTCAGGGGTATATATAAATATTAGGGGAGATGCATGTGGAAGAATATTTTTTTTTTTAAACACTCTGCTACAATGGGATTAATTTACTTATTTTTTTTAAAGATTTATTTTTTATTTATTTGACAGAGAGAGAGATCAGAAGTAGGCAGAGAGGCAGGCAGAGAGAGAGAGAGAGGCAGAAGCAGGCTCCCTGCCGAGCAGAAAGCCCGATGCGGGGCTCGATCCCAGGACCCTGAGATCATGACCCGAGCCGAAAGCAGAGGCTTAACCCACTGAGCCACTCAGGCGCCCCATTAATTTACTTATTTTGACAGTTACCTTGAACCCTATCTGTCACTTTCAGTCTCTTAAGAATAAAAGGAACACTCTAGTTCACAATCTTTCTTACTAATCTCAGGCATGTCCTTGAATTTTAGCCATCTTTCCTACTGTAGTGAATTGGACTGAAAACCTAAAGTTCTCTTTTCCTGTTTTCCTGGAGTTTCTTTTAGCAGCCTGTTACTTTCCCATATTTTTTGATCCTCATCCCTAGCCCCTTTGTTTCTCTCAGTTTAGAAGTTACCTTCTAACCAGAAGCCCCACTGAACTAAAAATCATAGTGGTAAAGAGAACATAGAAGTCCTAAAATCCCCCAGACAGCCTGAGACTTCACAGCTGAAACTGAAAAGACAAAAAGTCTCTTAAAACCTATAATCTACCAGTAAAAAGGTCTCCAGTTATATTTGTCTACTCCTTCCTACCAAAGAATCCCTTCTCCCTCCCAGCCCAGCTAGTGCTTTGATGTGTAACCAGGAAAGTGAGAAAAAGGATAAAGAAAAAAAAAAAAAGAAGGCTGCAATCTCTTCTATTTCAGGGTGGGATATTCATCCATTTTATTTCACTCATTCATTTGACAAATATTAGCTGAAGACGTACTCTGCGCTAGGTACAATTCTGAGGGACTTACCAGAGAAGAAAATGGAGGCTTTTTTGAGGTTTCCATTCTACATAGGGAAGACAGATAACGAATAATAAACACTAATAAGCAAATCGTTGATATTAAAAATTGAAAAATGTTGTGAAAAAATGTAAAGCACGGTGAGGAGGATTTGGAATGCTGTTATGGGATGATGGAGAAGATCAGTTGTGGGTAGTAATAGGATGCTTAGGGTAGACCTAATTGAGAGGTAATGTTGGAGAAGGTTAAGTAGTTACTCATGGCAGGGGAATAACCTTCTAGATAAACAGAGAGCAGGTTGGGTGAATTTAGAAAGGAGAATAGAAATAGGAAAGGGGATCAAGAAGATGAGGGAGGACCAGCTTCCATTAGGCCCTTTAGACACTTTAAAGGACTTTACCTTGGGGGTGCCTGGTTGGCTCAGTCAGTGGAGCCCTCTTGATCTTGGGGTCATGAGTTCAAGCCCCACACTGGGTATAGAGATTACTTAAAAAAAATCACTAGCTTATTAATAAAGTGAAATAAAGGACTTTGACTTTAACCTTGAAGGTTTTTAACAGGTTTTTAGCAGAAGAGTAATATGATATGACTTACATTTTATTTTTTATTAAAGATTTATTTATTTTAGAGAGAGAGAGTGTGAGCATGACTGGGTGAGGAAGAGAGAATCTTGAGCAGTCTCCTTGTCCAGTGGAGTGCCCACCACCACTGTGGGGCTCAGTGTCAGGATGCCAAGATCATGACCTGAGCCCAAACCAAGAACCTGCTGCCCAACCAACTGTGCCACCCAGCTGTCCCATGACTTACCTCTTAAAAGAATTGTTGTGGCTACTGTGTTGAGAGTGTCCTATAGGTGCAAGGAGAGAAACCAGAAGACTAGTAAGGTGTTTGCAGTATTTCAGTTGAGAGATGCTGGTGGCATCCTTTAGGGTGAAAGCACGAGACATGAGAAATGCAAGGATAACCAAATGTATTCTGGAGGTGAAGCTTATATGGTTTTCGGAACTAATGGTGTGTGGAGGGTGAGAGAAAGATAGGCATCATGGATGACTGCACGGTTTTTGGCTTGAGTGACTAATAGGATGGAGTTGCCATCAGTGATATTAGAAAATTGTGGATGGGGCAAGGTAGGGGGAAAGATTGGGGGTTCAATTTTAGACATACTTGGGTTTGAAACATTTATTTGATATTCAAGTGGAGGTGACAAATAGGAAGTTGGATATATGAGTCTGGAGTCTGGGAGAGAGGCAGTTTGGGAGTCATCAGAACATAGGTGGTATTTAAGGCCACAGACTGGATGACTCACCGGGAAATGAGTGCAGACTGAGATAAATGACCTGAGCCCAGGCTTGCTGTGTTATGAAGAGGACGGGGAGAAGAGGAGGAAACCGGTAAAGGAGATTGAAAAACAGTAACTAGTAAGTAAGGGGGAAATCAAGAGAGTGTGTGGTCCTGGGGCTAAGGGGGAAAGCGTGGGAAAGAAGAGGAATAATCAGCTGTGTTCAATGCTGTCCATAGGTGAAGTAAGATGAGGCGGACTTAGAAATGGCCACTGAATTTATTAATGTGAAGGCGACTGCAAACCCTGACAAGGGTGGTTTCACTGTGGTGGCAGTGATGGTCTAAAGGGACCAGGTTCCGAGAGATGGGAGGAGGATTAGAGAAGCTTTGTTCGCTCTTTTGAAGGGTGTTGTTGCAAAAGGGGCAAAGCAGAGGTGCTGCCGCTGGGGGTGGGAGGAGAAGAGAATTTGATTTTTTTGAGATGGGAGAAATAATAGGTTTTGTTCCTTGTTGTGTGTTACTCTTTGCTTTTTGAGATGGTCTTTAACCTCTCTTTTACTATTTTACATTTTGGCTGCTTTTTTGACAGTTTCCTGGGGAGGTAAGGAAGAGTTCGTGTAGAATGACTTTCTATCACTGAGTTATGTTTCTTTTTATCTTTATTTCTTTAAATATAGTAAATATAGCACTAAAAGAGGTATATAAATGGACCTCTGGGCAAACTATTTAATAAAATATGCCACAATAGGAGAAAGTTGCCAGGAGAGAACAGTTTACTAGACATCATGTTTCTGCTGTCGTAGTCCATTCTCCCAGGTGAAAAACTCAAAGAACTAAAGAAAAAATAAAAAATACACTGGAGTCACTTTTGTAGTGTCTGGAGGCTGTCTTGTAGTGTCATGACTGGGGTAGTGGTATTGGGATCTAGTGCGTCGACACCAGAGAGGCTAGTAAACATTCCAGAACGCTCAGGACAGTCCCTACAGCAAAGAATGACCTGGTTTGAATTGTGAATAGCACGGAGGTTGAGAATTTCCGGGCTAGCCCCATTATTTTTCCATTCTTCCAGAGGGGAGCTAGGAAGCTATTTCTTTTTTTTTTTTTTTAAAGATTTTATTTATTTATTTGACAGACAGAGATCACAAGTAGGCAGAGAGACAGGCAGAGAGAGAGGAGGAAGCAGGCTCCCTGCTGAGCAGAGAGCCTGATGCGGGGCTCGATCCCAAGACCCTGAGATCATGACCTGAGCCGAAGGCAGAGGCTTAACCCTCTGAGCCACCCAGGCGCCCAGGAAGCTATTTCTGAAAAAGGAATCCAAAACAATTGGCTTTACCTATTTCATTATTCTGTTTAGACGAGGCACAACTTTTTAACAATTAGTGTTCAAAATAAGAACATTTTTCTCTTTGCTTTGCTTTCTCTTTGTCCCCTCCTTTCTCCCTCCGTCTGTTGGTTGCCGATGCAACGGTTTTTCAATAAACTTACATTGTTTCTCATTAAGGTTCGTGATATTAGAGGAACATTAAAGTCATAGTTAAAAATCCCTAGTTCAGGGGCGCCTGGGTGGCCTCTGCCTTTGGCTCAGGTCGTGATCTCAGGGTCCTGGGATCTAGCCCCGCATCAGGCTCTCTGCTCAGCGGGGAGAGTGCTTCCTCCTCTCTCTCTCTCTCTCTCTCTCTGCCTGCCTCTCTGCATACTTACGATCTCTGTCTGTCAATTGAATAAATAAAAATATTAAAAAATAATCCCTAGTTCAGTTGAGGTACCATAATTTCACATTGTTGATTCCTGTTCTGCATCTGTCTGAATATTTTGTGAAAGAAGGGATCAAGAACACAATGTTTTGTTAAGCTCTGGCTCTATCTCTCTTTAATGTGAAAGGATGAGTAGCCCCCAAACTACTTTCTGTGGCTTCTTTGGGCCATTAGGACTTTAGCGGAGAGCTGCACTCTTACTAACCCTATCATGTAAAGAACACCAGTCAGGACTGGTCCTAAGTGCTTGAGCAATTTTCCTGTAGGAACAAAACTAATACAATACTATATGTTAATTATACTGGAATTTAAAAAAATAATAAAAATAAAAAGATTAAAAAAAGAATTGCCATATTCAGTGCAATTTTTTCAAAATCCAGTTTTATAAGAAGCAATTTAAAATTTGTGCATTTTAAGAACTTGAAGGATGGATTTTTGGGTGTATTTTGTAGATCATTTGCCTGTGTTTCAGTATTCAAATCATGAGAGGAAAAAAAAGATTTTGTAACTGACAGTAAAATTTTATTTTATTATTTTTTTAGAACTTTAAAAAAAAAGATCATATTTATTTATTTATTTGTCAGAGAGGGAGAAAGAGAGAGAGTGTGTGCTCAAGGCAAGCAGGCAGAGTAACAGGCAGAGGCAGAGAGAGAAGCAGGCTCCCCACTGAGCAAGGAGCCTAATGGGGGACTCGATCCCAGGACCCTGGGATCATGACCTGACCTGGCTTAACCAACTGAGCCACCCAGGCATCCCGACAGTAAAATTTTATTAAAAATTTATTGTCACTCCAGGTTTGCCTTACAAAGAACTCAAAAGTCATTTTAAAGTTAGGCTATGATCATGTATATTTTGTAAATAGTTGAAAAATACCCAAAGTCACAAAATGAAAAAAATACTATAAAACATCCTTAATGGACATTAATACTACACAAATTCAAGTATTAACAGTATTTTTCAGTTTGAATTAAATTCTTTTTTCTTTTTATTCACTGTTTTCAGCCTCTTATTCACAGTTCTTTTGTTTGGCTGCACAAGAAAGTCATCACATTCTTTTCCCATGGCAATGACATTGATTCTGCTGACTAACACCTTTACTATAGTGCAAGAGTATCAGTGACTAAAGAATAACCATTAAGTCGTGAAAAAATTTTTTTTGGTCATAAGTAAATGTGTCCAGAGGTATCTTAGCTGTATGGGGGTAGGACAGACTTGTAGTTATAAAGAATAGAGTTGGAGTCTACCTCTTCCCTCATCCTTCTTAACCACTACAAAAGCCTTACATTGAAATGTATACTTAGTGAAACTTCATGGAAACTCTGCATTGAATTGTTATCACACTTCCCACACATTAAACTTTTATTTAGTAATCTATAGAAACAACATGCAGACAAAAGGAGGACATATACTTCACATGCCTAATTCTAAAATAAACAAATGTTTATTTGCCTAATTCTAAAATAAAATAAATGTTTTAACCTCTGTAGATTCTCACTGCTTGGTTCTGAATTAATGCCCTAGGTATGATGAAGAATAAGCAAAGTAATAGATTATACACAAGTTTGTGTGGGTTCAAGAGAGGCATGTAACCTGTTTAACCTACTTGGGAAGCACAGTTTTCAAGTTTTTGGCAGCACTAAATGCTGCCAAATATACCTTAGAAACATTTTTTTTTTTTTAAGATTTTATTTATTCGACAGAGAGAGGGAGAGACAGTGAGAGAGGGAACACAAGCAGGGGGAGTGGGAGAGGGCGAAGCTGGCTTCCTGCTGAGCAGAGAGCCTGATGCGGGGCTCTATCCCAGGACCCTGGGATCATGACCTGAGCCGAAGGCAGACGCTCAACGACCGAGCCCCCCAGGCGCCCCGAAACAACTTTCTAAAGGAAGTCTTCGAGGAATTTCAATGGGCATTTTTAAAGCTAATTGCTTATATTAAAAAGATTGAAATATCTTTTGAGTATTTAGAATTTTTGTGAGTCTAGACTTCTTTCCTGTAGTTGGTCCTGTTTAATGAGGTTTTATGCTGTATCCTGTATTTCTGAAAAATGGGGTTTTTAATGTATTAAAGCAGAAAAATCTCTAGAGAATTGCCATTGTTAAACTAGTGGTTCAATAATCAAGTCTTTGATTATTGGAGGGCTCTTTATGAAGGATTTCCTGAATAAACATGCAGTCCTTTGATTCCTGTAGATATGCTAAAACTTTTTCTTGGAGTCAGCCAGACCCTGAAATAGCTCTTTACCCAGCTTGGCCTATTTTGGCCCCCACAGACGTGCTTTTGCTGATTTGTGCTTAGCTGTTGTAACATTGACTGACATTGAGATACTTGACATCATTTTAATTTCGCAGGTGTTATTTCTTGTGCTGATCACTATTTCACAAAGTATCTGTGTTATGAGTACCTGATGGAGAAGTTTCTCGGAGAAGCCACTAGCTAACAGTGGATAAACAGAATTCATGGCGTCTCCTACTATGGGTAGACAGCTAGGAAGCTCAGAATTGAGTCTGAAAGTTCACTCAAGACTTGTAAATCAGACATTTGTGGATTTATTTTGTTTCTCATCATCTCTATATACTTTGTTTCGTTGAATTGTAGGTATTTCTGAAACTATTTTATTTTATTTTTATTTTATTTTTTTAAAGATTTTATTTATTTGACAGAGAGAGATCACAAGTAGATGGAGAGGCAGGCAGAGAGAGAGAGAGAGGGAAGCAGGATCTCTGCCTAGCAGAGAACCCGATGCGGGACTCGATCCCAGGACCCTGAGATCATGACCTGAACCGAAGGCAGCGGCTTAACCCACTGAGCCACCCAGGCGCCCTCTGAAACTATTTTAAATCGTCTTCAAAACTAGAGGAATTATAAACAAATTAATATTGGCTGAAACTAAATCCATGGAAGTTAACTAATCTATTTAGTTATAAACGAGTAATTTGCAGAGCTTGCATTTAAACCTAGATATAGTCCCAAATAATTTTGTACGTACAATAGAACACTGAAAAGGTTTTGGGAAACCATCCTACTGTCCTAACCCCTATTTTTTTTCTTCATCTAGTCTTTGTTCATGTACAGTTCTCCATAGCTGTGATTTTATTTTATGGCATTTTTATCCACTTGGTTTCACAAGCTGAGAATCTGAAGTTATCCTTGATTCCTTTTCCATGCCCCTGCTTAGCCCTGATCCAGTCAGTCACTACTATCGATCCTAAGCATCTACTTCTCTCTAATTCCAATGTATAATTGAGCACTCATCATTTCTAGTATGGATTGAACCACCTGTACACTAACAGGTCTTCTTGCATTAGACTTTCATCACCTACAATTAATTTTTTCACTCTATTGTAAATCTTGTACTCCTACAAGGCAAATCTGATCACTTCACATCCCTAAAATCCAATAATGGCTCTCCATTACCACCCCAGTGTAAAATTCAAAATTTCACAACAAGGCACACAAGGCTGTCCAGGATCTGACCCCTAATTACCTTTTCTGCTTCATCTTCCACCACCTGCCACATCTATCCTAAGTTTAATGATCCTACCATTCTAACACTGGGGACCACACACATTCTTTTATGTTTCTCTGTCTTTCTGATACTGGATTTTTGGTTATGGTGAAAATCCCTTTTTATCTTTCAAGCCTCAACACGAATGTCCCTACAGTCTCTGTGAAACTTTCCCCATCTTCCCCTCTGGCACTCCCGCCCTGCCCCTACCCTGCAGGTTGAGTTAAGCACTTCCTCTTTGGGGCTCCTGGACTTGCACGTGCTTCTATTAGTGCTCCGGGATGATTAAATTGTAGAGTCCATCTCCTTTCTCAGTCCTTCTGTGGGTCTTCAGTTTTGCCACTGCCCTGAAGCAAAAGGAACCAAAAAATCTGACAAAATCAGCCAGCGCCTTAACAACCCAGGGTCCAAACAGCGCCAGTGCCATAGCTGACCCCTGCCTCCCACTGTTCAGGTGACACCATCAGGCAGTTTCAGGCCAGCCAGTCTGTGCTTGGTGCCTGGAAGAACAGCACCTGTCCCAAGCCAGTTGTCTGGAAGCATTCTGCTCTTTGCTAGGGCTGCTTTCTGTCTTTCTGTATCTTGACTTAGTTCTCTTGGATCAAACCTGGCTTTGTGTAGGTTGTCATGTGCCCCAATTTGGACCTGCATTTTACTGGATTGCAGTAAAGGACGGCTGCCTCGCACTGTTTGGGGTTTACATGTGCCCGTTTCCTATCCACTTCTTTAGGGCCCTCCATAGATGTCCATGACTAGGCTGTGAGCTCCTTGAGGGTTCTGATTGTGTGATATTTATCCCATAATCCAAAATGTCTGGTATAACTCTGGGCATGTCACAAATACTAAATGACTATAACATTGAATAAATCAAACATACGTATTTCTCTATATTTTTACATAGTCTTCATAATTTTGATGGTTTAATGATAATCAGTAGCATAACTAACATATATAACATATGTAACTGAATATATATATATAACATATATAACTGAATTTTCCAGGTTTTCTCTGTGTATACAATGTTTTAATAAACATCTGTCTGTGTGTATATGTGTGTATGCATTTACCATGTTGAACTATCTCTTTAGATTAAGGAGACTCAGTAGCATCTGAGTCTAAAAGTTAATGTGGCCCATTAAAGGGGAAGTGAATTTGTTATTGATGTATCTAGGGAATTGTACTGATTGGATAGTACAAAATCTGATGTTAGCTCAAAATTGTGACAGTATTATCTTGTAGTAATGTTATAAATTAGAAAGTTAGCTAGAAAATTATTCCAAAGTCTGATATGAAATAATAGCTCAAGTTCTAACAAAAAGGTACAGAAGAAAGTGATGCTAAATCATCTTTCTTTAACTAGAACTCCTACGGTTTTTATATTCATTTTTCTTTTTGTCCTATTCTTCCTTTATGGACAGTACATTTTCACATGAAAATGAAATTAAACCGTAAACTTTTTTATTTTCAAAGTATGCTGCTCAGCATATGCTCATTTTTTTACTTATTTGACAGAGAGATAGAGAGCACAAGTAGGCAGAGAGGCAGGCAGAGGGAGAGGGAGAAGCGGGCTCTCTGGTGAGCAGGGAGCCCAATGAGAGACTCGATCCCAGGATCCTGGGATCATGACCCAACTGAAGGCAGCCGCTTAACCAACTGAGCCACCCAGGCGCCCCTAAAGTATAAACTTATTAAAGTAGAGACTACTAAATTTTTATTTTGATGCCCAACACTTAGTAAGTGTTTAATAATAATTAGTTGAATGAATATATGAGTGAATTTTAGGATGTAGTTCTTTTGCAGTGAATGGAATAGAGCACTTATGCCTGCTCCTAAACTGAGACCCAGAGACAGAGCTCAGAGCAGGTGTTCCTTCTTCCCATAGTAGGAAGAGTTCCCCACACTATGTCTGAATAATCCATAATGTGAATCTATTTCTGGATAATAGGGAGCTGTTACTGTTTGTCTGTCTGTCTGTCTTTCTTTCTATTTTATTTATTTGAGAAAGAGAGGACATGAGCAAGGGGAGGGGCAGAGGCAGAGGGAGAAGCAGACTCCTTTGTTGAGCATGGAGCCCTATGAGGGGCTCATCCCAGGACCCCTCAGATCATGACCTGAGCCAAAGGCAGATGCTTAACTGACTGAGCCACCCAGGTGCCCCTACTTTTTTTATTCCTTTAAGACTTAAAAGAGGGAACTATTGAACTCATCTGCAGAAAAACTTATGGCAGAAAAAGTTGGTTTCATGATCTACAGGGAATAAATAACTTCTGGGCCAGGGCCTTTGAGATGTTTTTGAAACACTGAAGTCAGGTATGTTTAGACAGAAAAATTCTGATTTAAAAATATAGGCAATGGGATGAGAGTGGTGAACAAGGCATGAAAGGCTGCCCTTAGGCAGTATCTTTTCCAGAGGATATATCACTGTTGCCTAGAGATACTCTTCAGTTTCTAATAAATGACTTTTCCACATTTGGAGTCTTTAAATCCCATTACTCTGGAATTATTTTTGAAATACCTGGGGAGATATTTTTTTCTCTTCCCTCCCTCTCATCCTCCCTCCCTTCTTTCCTTCCTTTGGTATAATTATTTTCTTATTTTGGGTTAGTCTTGGTTAATAAAAAGTAATTTATTGAAAATGGTTTCATTAAAAACCACAGCTATTTAATACCAAGTATAATTTTAAGGATTGTCAAATTAATTTATCTATTTGTATTTAACTATATATGTTTTGGTAAGATCTGGAGCTAAATATTATATCTTGAAAAACTAACTTGATATGAAGGTTGTTATTATTTAACATTGTGGTTTTAATCTTTCTTTTCTTATTAATATGATTTAAAAGAAAAAGGTACCATATGCCCTGCCTATCTCCATTGCCTTGTTAGCTTTCTTCCAAGGTATGAAACCTTTTAATTGTTAACTCATTAATCTTCAGGAGGGAGAGAAAGTTTGTAGATAGTATTTTCCCCATATCTAAAGATAAGAAAGCACCTTCACCAAAGAATTTTTGTTGCTTATTATCAATTTACATATCACTGGATGATTTCATTATAACTTTGAATGTCAGTTTACTTGTGACATATGGACAGTTTTTAAAAAGGTTCACCTGCAAATGGGATATTATTAATACTGAGGTTCAACTTTCCTAACTTTTAATCTTGTTATTTTTCTACTCTGTAGATAGTCAGATATTATGATACAAATGAGAATTCTTTTAACATTTCATTTGAAGACACTAATGACATTTGGATCTGACTTAGACACTCTTATGCTATATTTAAACATATTCTTTTTTTCCCTTTTAGAACTTCATTTTTCATTTCAGTTTTTTAAAAGCTGATGTATTTCCATTTGTGAGGTCAGTTTTTCTTACCTTCTTTAATATTAATTGTGAAATTCATGTGACTAGGGCACAAAATATTTTTAAAATAATTTACCTTGAAATACTCATCAATATTAAAGTCTAAAATTTTAAGATAGTTTTCAATCAATTTCTGATTAGCAAGTTAAGATATGTAGTTAGAGATCATTAGAGTTAAAACTCCAGGCTGTGTTAAAAATGGAAGATTTTACCAATGGGTTAGCTTAGCTTCATTTTGGATAAATAAACTTCGGCTCACAGAGGTTAAGATTACTTTCCCAAGCCAGAATTTAGGCAAGTCTAGATTAAAATGACTTTAGTTCAATGTTGCTTTCACCACGTGCTCTGGAATTGGCTCTATTGTCTGTAGATGACATGGCAGGTGGGGCAACAGAGGTCTTTCATTTATGGACTGGAATTAGAGTGGTGTTTGTGTGCGTGCACATGTACACATAATACAAGAAAGTAGAAAAAAGGTGCTTTAATTCTGCTTACTCATGCTTTAAGTCCTTCTATACCTCCTCAGGCTTTCACTTGTCACAGCATTTATCAAACCATTTTAATTGTATGTATTGTTGAGGAAATAAGAAAAACATTATGGAGTCGATATGGGGATCAGATATCTTATTCTAGAAAGAACAATCCCACATCTCAGGGTCCTGGGATCAAGCCCCATGTCAGGCTCCCAGCTCCACAGAGAGTCTGCTTCTCCCTCTGACCCTTCTCCCCTCTCATGCTATGTCTCACTGTCTCTCTCTTAAATAAATAAATAAAATCTTAAAAAAAAAAAAAGAACTGAGCCACATAGCTGAATGAAGAAAAAAGTCATAAAAATAAGTTAATTATCAAAACACTATCTGAAGGGAAGGGCTCTCCTGACACAGGCCATCATCTTGCCTCAGTACAGAAAGTGAGCTATCAGAGGTGAAGCAACTACTGATGAGGTTCAGATTAGATAATAGACCAGGTGGCCAAGAGTAAAGAAGGAAATCTTAAAAAAGAGTGTTTGGCTCAGAGTGAGACTATTTTTTTTTTTTTTTTTCTAATCTACCACTAACTAACTTTGCGATAGAGCCCCAGGTTACAAAGTCTGTTGGTAAAACAAACTGTTATATGCTTGCCAATTGTTGCTATTGGTATTATTTTTTTGTTTTAAGGCCAAACTTTTGTTTAGGAGGGTGGTAGGAGAGTTTACCTCCTTTGAGAACCTCTGCTCTAATGAAAGAGGTATGACAGGGAGATGGTTGTCTATATACCTCTAAACTTTCCCGTGGGGTTACCATGAGGCTACAATTAAAAAAAATAATCACAAAATCACTCTATTCCAAGTGAGTTTCCATTCATTCATTCATTAAGCATTTTATTGAGTGTCTGCAGTCACTGTGCTGGCCTCTGAGGGTACATAGATAAGTATGACCTGATCTCTACCTCCAAGGACCTTGCTGTCTACTAAATGGAAAAAGTAATGCTTTACGAGTTCATTTCCATACTAAGCTAAGTGCAACGACACTTGGCAAATTGATACAAATTGCAATGGGACTGCAAAGATGTGACCTTCCCATTCACCCTAGGAGTCTTCTGAGGCTTTGTTGAGAAAGGTGTCATCATATAAGACTTTATTTCAGATCATCAAACAGAGTTAAATTTGCTGATATTGAAACTATAAAATTTTGATACTGTATTTCCTGTCTATTGTTTGTTTTCATTTTATATGGACATAATTTTTGGATGTGATTAATGTTTCTCTAACGCAGTATTTTCTCCAAGGATCATGACTTGGAACAGCTGCATCAGTGGCATCTGGGAACTAGCTAGAAATGCAAATTCTTGGGTCCCACCTCAAGCCTACTGAATTGGAAACTCTGGGGGTAGGGCCCAGCAATCTGTTCTTACGCGTTACCTGACATCCCACTAGACTCACGCCAAAGTTTGAGAAGCACTGCTTTAATAATTCACTGATTATCTCTCATATGTTATATAAAACATTTTTATAAATATGCATAAAATAATGTTTTAAAAAGCAGGATATGATCTATATACTTATATGAATTAAGTATGTGTTCTTAATTAAGAACACTTAGTGGCTCTCACTTCTGGGTTACTTTCCAAATACGTGTGAAGCATACAAGTACTATTTGTCTAGACCTTGCCTCAGACCTACTGAGTCAGAGACTAGAGTTCCTCATTTGTGCTGTTATTGAGAATCACTGAAGTAGGTATTCTTACTGTATATTTTACATACATGAAAATTGAGGTTTGGAGATGACGCACAATTTGACTGGAATTCTGACATAGGATGAGGTTGAACAAATATTTCATTATTTGCTCAGCAAATACCTACTGACCTTGAATGATTACTGAGACTGTCTGACTCCAAGGACTGTGCTACTAGTCATTCAAGTAAATTCTTCTTACGTGATCTAACAGAAAAAAAAATTTTTTTTTGAGAGAGAGAAAGCTAATATTTGCAAAGTGGTTTACAGTTCCATAACAAAGCATCCCATTGTTGTTATCATTGCTGTTATAAATTGGAAACCAAGGCTGAGTAAGAGTAAGTGATTTGCCTAAATTATGCAGCCAGTAAGTCTCGGGGCCAAAAGTGTGAATGTGGATTTTCTGAGTCTGGATTTCAGCTTTTCCCCAATTCTACTTAATGGCAATTTTATGTACAAAATTAGAATAAGGAAGCTAGTTACATGATATTTACAGGATAGTTTACTTTCCTGATCACGAAGTTTATTTAGGAATTGTAAACAAAATAAGACTAATGTAGTGTTTATAGTTGGATTTTATTTTCCCAAATCTTAAGGAAAACATTTGTGAATCATCCGTTTTCTAAATATGAAGACTGTAGCTTTTTTTTTTTTTTTAAATATTTTATTTGTTTATTTGACAGAGAGCTAGAGAGAGAGCACAAGTAAGCAGAGTGACAGGGAGAGGGGGAGAGAGAGAAGCAGGCTCTCTGCTGAGCAGGGAGCCTGATGTGGGACTCGATCCCAGGACCCTGGAATCATGACCCGAGCTGAAGGCAGCCACTTAACCAACTGAGCCACCCGGGCGCCCCAAGACTGTAGCTTTTAAAGTTTACTAGTAGATATACTGATAGTGTCCTAATTCATTTCTAATGCAGGATACATTTGTCAATTTTATTATGGTCCAGATTTTTTATTTTAGTTGATAGATACCTGGGGTAGTTTATTAATGTAGCGACTGAAGCAGATGGGTTTATTTACACCAGGAAGAATGTAATTAGGATAATGTGCTGCTCTTTCTATCGACCTTTTAATTACCTTTGCCTTATGCCCTTTCCACCCGGGCTAAATCACAAAACAGTTCAATAAAAGGGCAGTTTCTAAAGGAACAGAGCCATTTCGAGTGAGGGCCTTCAGACTCTTATTTTGGATTTCTCCTTTCGAGGCAGTTGGGTGGCAATTCAGAAATACAACGTCATAACATAGTTTTGTTTGAAATCACTTTACATCTATAACAACATAAGGAATGGTAGATGTTCTGTTGTTTTAAATACTTGAAAATGCAAAACTTAGGACACTGGGTGAGTTACCTCCATACCTCAAAAGAGAGGTGCTAGATACAACCCCACAGGAATTACTGAAAAGGGGTCAGATCACCAATCTGGGTATCTGTCTCTGGTCTATTCAGAAGAGAGATTCATTTAAGATCCTTGGAGGGGAACTCATAGGAATTGAAAGCAATGTGGCATTTCTTTTTCTTCTCTTACAGGGAGGGAAGGGAGATGTTTCCCTCAGCCCCAACTCAAGTGTTGGGGAATGCAAGAGTATTGCTTTTATTTTTTTAAAATTTTTAAAAATTTTTAAAAAAGATTTTATTTATTTGACAGAGAGAGAGAGAGAGATCACAAGTAGGCAGAGAGGTGGGGCGGGGGTAGGAAGAAGGCTCCCTGCTGAGCAGAGAGCCCAATGCAGGGCTCCATCCCAGGATCCTGAGATCATGACCTAAGCCGAAGGCAGAGGCTTTAACCCACTGAGCCACCAAGGCGCCCAAGAGTATTTCTCTTAAAAGTTACGGTGGGGGAGTGCATCCTGGGCAGCTCAGTTGGTTAAGCATCTGCCTTTGGCTCAGGTCACGATCCCAGGTTGGGGCTTCCAGCTTGTGAAGAGCCTGCTTCTCCCTCTCTCTCTGTTGTTCCCCTTTGCTTGTGCTTTCTCTCTCTCAGAGTTATCTATGAAATGGTGGGTTGACATCTCAGGCTCTGGCTGGATGTTTGCAAAATGGTAGAGACTAGAGGACTTTCCCCATGCCTCTACATTAGCAGAGTGTGAGCATTTTCTTGAAAGAATCTGACATGTGGACCCCCATAATTTGGAGCAAAATGATCATAACAGCTTTCAGCTTCTCCTCTAGGGAAGACTAAAGATAGGAAACAAAATAGAGCTGCCCTTAACTGAAGGGCCAGGAGGAAGGGGTCAGCAGTTTCTAAAACTGCACTAATATTATAATTCCTGTGAGCCAAGTGAACCCCATCAAAGAGGGCTGTTTACAGTGGCAAAGCAGAGAGGGGCTGGATATAACAGGTCAGTTGAAGAGTTCACTGTTGCAGGAAACATGTAGACCATATAACCTTGTTGAGTATCTCCCAACTCCACAGACGTGTCTTATGAGATCCTATATTTGGAAGACAATCATGCAGGATGCATTTAATAGTCAAATAATAACTGCAGAAAATACTTTAGTTTTTGATGCTGCATCTCTCAGGATCTGGAAATGAATGGAGCAAGGGTGGGGGTGAGGTGAGGAAGGAAGAAAGGAGCATAAAAGAACAGAGCAGAGCCCTCTTCCTTATCTTCCTACTGCTTCTCTTCCCACACACCAGGAGCCATTTCTGAATTGGAGGGAAGGGAGAAGCTCTAACTCTTCTATGAGATTAATGCTTTGATTTAGACAAGACCAATCTTTTTAAAAATACCTGATAGTGAAACTATTATGAAAAGATTTCTGAAAGGGATGCTGTCAAGAGTAGAGGAAGGGAGAGAGAAAAATGAAGCTCTTTCTTGATCACTGCTCCATCTGGTTCATGAAATAATGGATAATGAAGGTCCTCTTTCTCTAACCGATAGCTTATAAGGAAAAGGAAAAGATGGAAGAGGATTCTGCTTTCTGAATTATAAACAATTTAGAATGTATAGGAACACTTCATTTAAATGAGAGGCTGATTTAGATCATTTCCACGATACCTTCAAACTTCAAAAATCCATACCTTTTTGGTGTGTGGTGTGTGTGTGTGTGTGTGACTTTTTAATGGGTTGTGGCCAAGAATAATTTTTCAGCTCCAAGTATGCTTTTGTAGTTAAGTGGAGCGCAAATATTATTTTTGGAATACTGTCTACCTTTCCTGTATGGTTATATCCCATATACATCATTTTTATGAGTTATTAGAGGAGAGTTTTCATTACAAATTCTGAATTTACATTCTTCATTGCTGACAATGCAGCTTTTAAATTGTTGGTCCTAATAGTGGTATTAACTAGTTGGCATTTTTATTATTTTGTGCCAGTGGATCCAAATGACTCAAACCTTTTGAATAAAGGCCAGTTCATTCATTCAGCTAGATCCACTTCTTTAAAGCCAAGATACACCATGGAACAATTTTCACAGGTAGATTTCATGACCAATTTTTAGACAATGAACTTCGGTTTTGGAAAACTTGATCATACGTTGTAATATAAAGTGCTACTTTCCCCTCCAATTTCTGTTTTAAGCCTCTGTCTACTACTAATGCTAACAGTCTCTCTAGGTAATGAGAGAATTAAATCATTGGAGTCGTTGTATGTTAAATGTGGCTATTTTCATCAGCCTTCAGGGTCTGGCCTGTCTAAGTTTTAAATGGGCAAAGTTGAATAATACCTTTTGTTTTTAAAACTTCCAGTGCCTTAGGCTATTTCTAACTTTTTGACATGTACCCAGAGCTAGGCATCACAGGTAGTAGGTATCTGAGAAAAACTTTTTTCTCCCCTTAGGCACTAATCTTGTATTTTAGATTTTGTTTTAAAAAAAAAGTTGTCTCTGAAATATATTAAGTTACTGATCCTAACACGTTATTCTCTCTAGAGCCAATGAATTCTTAAGCAGTATAACTCTAGGGTGTCGTCCTTTCTTCTAATAAGCCTGGTTATCTAGTGCTTACCCTGTTTCTTCTCCATGAGCAGAAGACTATGGACTATAGAGACTATATAGACTGTAGACAATAGAGACGATGTAAGAAAACACAAATACTTGCATCTGACTCTCAAATTGCAAGTTTTAGTGCCAGTCATATGAGAAGCTCACCCTCTCTATTTTACAGGGTGATAATTTGTTGTTTAAGATGCTGCAAATTTTGCTTCCCATTGTCTAGGCTCATAGATCCTACAACTGTCCATAAATATTCTTTAAAGCTTAATTTCAGATTTTGCTTTTCTTTTTGCACCTTATAATAAAAGTAATATAGATCCTACAACTGCTCATAAATATTCTTTAAAGCTTAACTTCAGATATTGCTTTTTTTTTTTTTTGCATCTTATAATAAAAGTAGTATATCTGAGACTTAGATTTGCATCTTTTGACCCTAGAAATATAATTACTTTACTCTATGCTGTGGGTAGTTTTGTTGTTGTGTATTATTTTGGGAAGTGCCTGAATAAGACTCTACTTTTAACGTTTTAGCAATAGATGCTTATGTAATGTGAGTACAATTGCAAAGACTGAATTACTTCGGTAGTTTTCCAAGTGTGACACTTTCCTGATTACAACCACCTCTTTCCTGGTAAATTAATGGTCATAATTCAGAGTCCATTTCATTTCCTGACTGAAATCCCTACATTGAGGGTTTAAACTGCAGATTTTAACTCTTTGGTTTATAATAAGCATTTAAAGCCCAAAGATCCCAGTTTTTTTTTTTTTTTAAAGATTTTATTTATTTATTTGACAGAGAGATCACAAGCAGGCAGAGAGGCAGGCAGAGAGAGAGGAGGAAGCAGGCTCCCTGCTGAGCAGAGAGCCCGACGCGACGCGGGGCTCTTTCCCAGGACTCTGAGATCATGACCCGAGCCGAAGGCAGCGGCTCAACCCACTGAGCCACCCAGGCGCCCCAAGATCCCAGTTTTTAATCAAGAATACTGTTATTGATGAGAGTACTTATGATAATATGTACAATTTTAGTTCACAGGGTAGATTTTGTATGCCAGTGTTTTTATATTTCAAGTGCTGAAATTTGGCAACATAGATTTTTTTTAAACTTAAAGTACTTTTTAAAAATATATATGGCACAATATACCTATATTATTGGTTAGGAGGGGGAAAGAATGAGACATTTAATATGTAAAATCTTGGGTAAATTAAAGATTATTATATATCTATATATATAAGTCGGGATTTATTTATTTCTTTTCTTTTCTTTCTTTCTTTCTTTTTTTTTTTTAAGATTTTATTTATTTATTTGACAGACAGAGATCACGAGTAGGCAGAGAAGCAGGCAGAGAGGAGGAAGCAGGCTCCCCGCTGGGCAGAGAGCCTGATGCCGGGCTCGAATACAGGACCCTGGGATCATGACCTGAGCCGAAGGCAGAGGCTTTAACCCACTGAGCCATACAGGCACCCCTTCTTTTTTTTTTTTTTTTTTCCTTTGCTGAAAAGTTTCCATGCCCAATGTGGAGCTTGAACTCCAACCCTGAGATCAAAAGTCACATGCTCTACCAACAGAGCCAGCTAGGCACCTATATATATTTTAAATTAGTAAGTGATTTGGCAAAAATTATATTACAACAAAATGCCTATGCCAGCAAAGTTATGCAAAACAATCAAGGTTTTCTAATAGTGATGCAGAATATCTACTATGAACACTTGCTATCCTTGTGCTGTTGCTATGGAAAGATGCTAACTGAGAGAGCTCTAGCTGTGTTGGTTTCCAAACAGCCACCTGAGTACTATTCATATTTTTGACTTATGATCCTGTTTTGTATGGAATTTAAAAAGAAGCAAGAAGAATGATAGAAGAAGATAATGGTATGCTAGATTGTTTTCTTTGCTCTTTATGTAATTTATTTCAGTGCTTCTATAAAATTCTTTTAACTAATTGTTTAAACTCATTTAGCTGATAACACTTAAGAAATCATAGAAAATGAATAGAGAAATATATACAAATTATGTATCACTAGGACTTTTTGTAATTCTCCTTACATAAAATATACTTAGGGAAAATGTATTTAGAGACTATTTAAAAGAGATAAAATATGTATTTAATGGCTATTAAAAGCTAATTTTTAACCGATCATCCTTGTAGGGAATGTCTTTGGACCTTTATGATCACAAGTTTTTAATGTTAGATTAATTGCATATTGAAGACAAAAAATAACCCCAAACATTAAGAAACAATAAAATGCTTTGAACCTAAAATAATCTATGATCAAAGTATATACTGAGGAGACTTAAGAAACTAGAAGTCATTATATAAATGAATACACTGAATAAATAATAGCTAATACTTAGTATATACTTAATATGTATCAGACATTTTTAGATGTTTTGTACTTATTAACTTATTCAATTATTTAATAAGTATTTATTGGGAAATGTCTCTGTGATGGGTATTAGTTTAGACTCTGGGGGATATATACCACCAGATAATTAAAAAAAAAAAAAAAAACAACCTCTGCCCTCTGGGGATTTATATTGTAGTGGGAGAAGACACACAATAATTAAAGTTAATAAGTAAAACATCATGTGTTATATGGTGATAAGTTTCGTGGTTTAAAAAAAAGGAGTAAAGGAAGAAAGGGTAAGTGAATGTGGGAATTTTTTTTTAAAGATTTTGTTTATTTATTTGTCAGAGAGAGAGAGAGAGTGCGCACAAGCAGGCAGAGTGGCAGGCAGAGGCAGAGAGAGAAGAGGCTCCCTGTTAAACAAGGAGCCCAATGTGGGACTGGATCTCAGGACCCTGGGATCATAACCTGAGCTGAGGGCAGCAGCTTAACCGATTGAGCCACCCAGGCATCCTGGGAATTCTTTAATTTTAAGAAGTTTAGTCAGGGGGCGCCTGGGTGGTTCAGTGGGTTAAGCCGCTGCCTTCGGCTCGGGTCATGATCTCAGGGTCCTGGGATCGAGCCCCGTATCGGGCTCTCTGCTCAGCGGGGAGCCTGGTTCCTCCTCTCTCTCTACCTGCCTCTCTGCCTGCTTGTGATCTCTCTCTGTCAAATAAATAAATAAAATCTTTAAAAAAAAAAAAAAGAAGTTTAGTCAGGGAAGGCCCCCATTAAAACCATGACATTTGAGCAAAGACTCGAAATAGGTGCTGAAGACATCTGGATTGTTGGAAGAAGAAAGGCCAAGAAAGAGGAACAGGTGCAAAGCCTAGAGGTGGGAGTAGTTTTGCACATTCATTCCCAGTATATCAGAGAAGCCCATGAAGTGGGGACAGAGCAAGCAAGGAGGAGACTAACAGGAGATGAAGTTAAGGAGAAATGATGGAACTGATCATTTAGACTTGCACTTTCATTTTATTTTCTTTTAAGGATTTGTTTATTTTAGAGGTGGGGAGAGGGGCAGAGGGAGGGGAAGAGAGAAACGTAAGCTGACTCTGCACTGAGCACAGAGCTCTGTCCCATGACCCTGAGATAGCGACCTGAGCGGAAACCAAAGGGGTTGCCCAACAAGCCAGGGGTTGCCCTGGCTTAGGCTTTTATTTTGGGGGCTATATGAAAGGTTTGAGCAGTGAAGTGATACAACAGGGCTTACATTCTAACAAGATTCCTCTAACTGCTGTGATGAGATTAGACTGTGGGGAGCAAAAATCAGAAGAGGAAGTCAATTGGGAAGCTGTTGGAGGCATCTAAGCAGAGATTATGGTTCTTGGAATGGAATTCTGTAATGTGGAGTGAAGTGAGAAGTGGCTGGATTCTGGATGCGTTTGGAAGATAGAGCCAATAGGATGTGGTGCCCGAGAGGAAAAGAAGCATCAATTATGACTCAAGGCTTTTGTCCTGCGCAATGGAAAAAGAAAACTATGGTGGAGATATGAAGACTATGGAAAGAGCTGGTTTGGAAGAGGAAGATCAGTGATTCATATTGGACATAGTGAATGGACATAGTGAATTTGAGATGCCTGTTAGCTATGTAAGTAGAAATGAATCCTCACTACTACAGTTCTATGAGGTAGTTAGTATTGTCCCTTTTCTACAAAGTATCAGTCTAGAAAGGTTAACTTCTCTTTATTCACACAGGAAGTAACAGGGGTAGGATTGAAACCCAGGCAGTCTGACACCACAGCTCGTGATTTTAAACACTGAGGTGTCTACATCTAAAGAATTTAGAAATGAGGATCATCATGTTGAGTTATATAAAATCATGACATGATGAAGTCCTACCTTTAGGGCGTCTGGGTGGTTCAGTCGGTTAAGCATCTGCCTTCAGTTCAGGCCATGATCCTGGGGTCCTGCATCAGGCTCTCCTCTCAGCAGGGAGTCTGCTTCTCCTGCCCCTTCTCCTATTCGCATGTGCTCTCTTTCTCTTTCTGAAATAAATAAATATCTTTATTACTTTTTAAAAAATTAACATATAATGTATTATTAGGCCCAGGGGTACAGGTTTGTGAATCGTTAGGCTTATACACTTCCCAGCACTCATCATAGCACATATCCTCCCCAATGTCCATAACCCAACCACCCTCTCCCTACCACTCTCTCCCTGGGAACCCTCAGTTTGCTTTGTGAGATTAAGAGTCTCTTATAGTTTGTCTCCCTCCTGATCCCATCTTGTTTCATTTTTTCCTTCCCAACCCCCCAAACCTCCCACTTTGCCTCTCAAATTCCTCATATCAGGGAGATCATATGATAATTGTCTTTTTCTGATTGACTTATTTCACTCAGCATATTTACCCTAAAGATATGAATGTAGTGATCCAAAGGGGCACGTGCACCCGAATGTTTATAGCAGCAATGTCCACAATAGCCAAACTATGGAAAGAACTTAGATGTCCATCAACGGATGAATGGATAAAGAAGATGTGGTATATATATATATATATACATATATATATATGTACACACAATGGAATACCTGCAGCCATCAAAAGAAATGAAATCTTGCCATTTGCAATGATGTGGATGGAACTAAATAAAATCTTTAAAAACTAAAAAAGTCCTACCACCTGAGATCCAGGGCATCTGGCAGTATAGATGTCTCTTTTTAAAGAACCATTTATAAAAACTTAAGTGGTTTGCTCTATCTATGTCTGGGTCTATGTCTCTCTCTCTCTCTCAATCTTTATCCTAGAGAGCTAGTTCTCTGTATCTCTTTAGGGAAAGGGTTTTCCATACTACATAACTGTAAATAAATGTGGCAACAGTTCCTATTTCTGGTACTGTTTGTATCATGCCTCTTAATCTCAAGCTTTCCACTATCTTAGCTTCAGAGAAACTCCCATGATTCTTGATTACCTCTTGAATGTTGGTTGACCCAACATTCTGATAGCCTAGACGTCCATAGCTAACAGTATCATTCAGGCGTAGTATATCCTTATGGTTCCATTTGGCTCAATGTGCTCATCATTGTCCAGCTTACCACATGGCAGTTGTTTAGGCTTCCTTTTGTAAGTTAATCTGTCTACACAAGCCCAACTTGTGTTGCATTGTGCATAATTCAGCAAAACAAATTATTACCATTTTAATATATATCCTCTGTATTAAGTAAGATAGCATTAATGTGGACTATACTCTATATAATTTGTACAAAAATTTGTGGAGTGGAAAAATTTTAGTTTTTAAAGGATTACTTATGTTGTCGGCTAAGTTTTGTACTAGCTCTTAGGAAATGTTTTATATCCTGGCATGATATCCTTGGAAACATGTATTTGTAAACGAATGGCTGACATGCCGCTAACTATTCAGCAATACATTCACTAATCAATACAATTGTAGTGCGTATAGTCAATAATATGAATCATTTGTCACTTGGCAGTTGGTCCCATCAGAGTAAGTACAATATTATAAAAAGCTGAATTTTTTCTTTCCTACATGGTATGCTGTGTTATTGCATGATTAAACCAAAGCATTAAAGTCTGAACTCATGATATTTCACACCTACAAATAAAAATACATGTGTCTGGAAGCACTTAGTGAAACAATGTAAATAATTGAGGGAATTTAAGCTTATACTGTATTGAAGTTAAGGTTGATTAATTATTAAAAATGTGTTGGGTGCAGAAATGAACTAGTTTTAGGGAAAGAATATGATTTTCGGATTTTTACTTGTATAAACTTTAATAAGCATTTTAATGTGTCATAAATGTCCTCTAGAAAATGGGAGTAATAGCAACTTTCTTCCCTGGACTACACTTTTTGGAGTCCCTTTCCCTAAGACTTCCCTCATTCTTCACTGTCCTTGTTTATTACCCCAAAGGCATGTGTAGTGCTGCATTTTGTGTTTGACTCCTGTTAGTTCTCAGACATGTTCCCTATAAATATTCATAAAAGCATAATCAGTCCTTCTCCTTCTGTATCTTTTTTTTTTCTTTTTAAGATTTTAAAGTTTATTTTAGAGAGAGCAGGGAGAGGCAGAGGGAGAGGGAGAGAGACACTCAAGCAGACTCTGCCCTGCACATGGAGTGGATGTGGGACTCTGTCTCATGACCCTGAGATCACTACCTGAACCTGAAACCAAGAGTCAGATACTTAACTGACTGTGCCACACAGGCACCCCTCCTTCTGTAGCTTTTATTGTTTAAGTAATTTTCTTATATTACATAGATTCCCACACTGGAATCCCACCACACTGTGGGCTTAATGCTTCTGCTAATGACTGGGTCTAGGAGAGGACAGAGCCACATCCAGGTGAGTTGTGTTTTACAAGGTAGTAGCTGCACTGGGCTGATTTCGAAGGGCACAGGTGTTGGTTTATGGGGTGTTTGTAGGAGTGAGGAGCTCCAGTAGAGCTGGGTCACTGAAGGTTACTTATCCCACAGTTTTGCCTAAGAGCCAGATCTGTTTCTGCTCTTACTGTTATTAAGCAATTCGCTTTATCAGCATTGCTAGGTCATAGTTTAATATCAGGAATATTTATTATTTTCAATATTTCATCAAGATTTATCTGTTTATCTGTTATTTAAAACTGCATAAATTTCAGGTTGTACAGAAGAAGAAAAGTTCTCGAATTCAGTCACAGATAATAACTTACTTACTACTAGGATATTCTTGCTTCAGTCAGGTACACCAAAGCCAAGTGGCACCGTTTAGATCACTTACTAAACAATATCAATGTATATTTTCTGTCCAGGCTTCCTTGAGATTAGTTTGCTGCAACACAGTCCACCTGGGACAACTTTTGAAAACGCAACTCAGAAAATGAGTGAAGCCCAACTTCTTACCAGGAGGACGTTGTTCTTGTCCTCTAGTTCCGCTGTTTACTTCTAGGTGTAATCAGGGTGCTAGTTCTGATGTGTTCTGCTTTCTCTGCTTGTTAGCTTTTTCCAAATGCCGCCTCATGAAGCTTACTCAGCTGAGACTGAAATGAGTTGAGACTTTTGCTGACATTGTCTCGATTTGCCGTGTTTGCTGATGCTTTGGGTGCACCAGTGCATGGGGTGCGTAATTATCTTTACCGTAAATATTGAACCTAGATAGAAGACGCAGGCACTCTGTTTGAATCCCAGTGTAGGGACAACATGGACATGGTTCTCAAAGCAGCGAGTATTCTCACAGGAAGCAGAAGGAAACTTTTTTCCTGGCTTCATTGCTTGAATGATACCTCACTTCATTTTGTTTTGTGCTAATTTACATAATATTTATTAGGGCGGCCCCTGTTTGTTTCACAAAATTAACCTGCATCATTTGTAGCCCTAGGGCTCTTTTGGGGTGGGGCCACTCCTCTCCTGTCACCTTTAGTTGTCAGAATGAGACTCAGCAACCTTTAAACATATTCATTTTACATTATCTGTGAGGGGAACACTGTGAGGAATATTGTCATTTCTCCATACATTGACAAACATTAGATTTTATTGAAATAATAAATTCATGTGGTTAAAGAAAGTCCAATAATACAGAAGAATTTACAAAAAGTTACAATATCTCAGAGATGCAGTGGTAAGTAACTACTAGAAGGGTCAAAACAGAAATGTTTTAAAGCTGGTCATCCCTGTGGGTAAGGAAGGAGGTGGCTCAATATTGTGGAGATTTTATATATATATATATATATATATATATATATATATATATATATATATATGTTTTGTAAGTAGATCCACACACCACTATTTATCAATTCATTTTTTTCTTTCTCTCACTGACTTTTTAAAAAAGATTTTATTTTTTCAATGTTCCAAGATTCATTGTTTATGCACCACACTCAGTGCTCAATGCGTATATACATGCCCTCCTTAATACCCACAACCAGGCTTACCAAACCTGCTACCCCCTCCGCTCCAAAACCTTCAGTTTGTTTAGTTTGTTTCTCAGAGTCCACAGTCTTTCATGGTTCGTCTCCCCGTCCGATTTTCCCCAATTCACTTTTCCTTTCCTTCTCCTAATGTCCTCCATGCTATTCCTTATGCTCCACTGGTAAGTGAAACCATATGATAATTGATTTATTTAATTTTTTGCAAATTTTGTTTCCTTCTTGATATGCTAGATTGGGACTGAACTGCTCTTCTCACCTCCTCATTGTCCTTTTTGTACATATAATAATTAGTAATCTGTTTCTATACAGATCACCTTTGGTACTTGAAAAGCATAGTTAAATCTTCCTTTCCTTTTCCATTAACTGTAGACAGTGCTCTTAACTACCCACTTTATAAGATAAACATACTCCCATTTCTTTTCACCTTCTACTTCCCAATCTTTCAAGTCAATAAATAACATTTTCATTAGTATGACCAGATAAATATTATTTACTGTGGAGTCTATATAGTGAGATGGTATTAACATTTCCTTCCCTGTGGGTCTAATGTTGGGACTTCTCTGCCACTCAGAGCAGAATGTTCTTAGTTTCAAATCCCAGGGAGAACGAACTCGTTAAACATTCTACTGATAGACTTTATCATATCCTTATCTTTTTCAGAGTTCTCAATCCATTCAGTTCCCTCTTTTTCATCCCTCCTGGGACACTGTGTCTTTTGGGTCCTGTCTATACTGACTCCTCTCTAGGGTCTTTCCAAAGTAGTGATCCTGAGACTTACTTTCTTTCTCTCCGAATAACGTTCTATTTCTTGGGTAGTATGTTTTCTTTCTGGCTTACATCCTCAAGTTAACTTCTTCAGGAAGGGCACTCAGGAGGTAAAATGATCAGAGAAGATAGCTCAGATTTTTTTGTGCAGGGTTAACTGACTTCAGGCATTTTAATTCCTGAGGTGGGGGAAGGGCTTGTATGACTATTGACTATTCTATAAACTGAGGGTCAGTAAGTGTTTTCTGTAATGACCTGGTGGTAATATTTAGACTTTATGGATTACATACAGTTTCTGTCAGATAATCTTTTTTTTTTTTTTTTAAGCAATGCTTTAAAAATGTAAAAACTATCTTAGCTCACTGGATATACAAAAACAGGTGATAGGCTATAGTTTGCTACTCCCTGCAAAACAGACTTACAGTTAATTCATTTCCTGCCCTATGTTTCATTCTCAACTTCTGAGTCTTGATCCTGAGACTGGGATTCCACAAAGTAGATTGAGTCCCAGCTGAGCTTTTCCTGGGCTTAAACCTTTCTCCCTGTGTATTCTGGGCTGTGTTTACTTTTCAGTCACTAGCTTTCCATCTTTTTTCTGTCTCCCAAGAATCTGTTGAAAATTCATGCCCACTTATGGCTCCCTCACCATTCTCTTGTTATTGTGTGTGGTAGATGCTGTTGGTACCTACATCCCCTCCTCACTTCCAGTTTCCCAGCACCTATCCTATTTTCAACTGCCAGCACCTTCAACTCTTAGAGGGTTCTGTCTGGCTGTAGGAGTTTCTTTTGTCTGCCCATGGGGTAGGCTGGAGGAACCAGAGACTATCTGCTCCCACCAGCCCTCAATTGATGTCTAACAAGAATGCATGAGTAAATACCACAGCTCCCTCACACTATTGCTGGGATAACTCTAAGGTGCATGTTGTATACTGGCTCCAGAGTTGCCTGGCAGGATTGAGACTACAGGTTCTAATCTCTTGCTTGATAATGAACCCTTTGTTGGCTCTTCTCTATTCCATGACTCATTTTCCCCTCTCCCTAAATTTCTTAGGATTACCTCTCACATAAGTTCTTGATTTAAGGGACACCTGGGTGGGTCAGTTTGTTAAGTGGCTGCCTTTGGCTCAGGTCATGATCCCAGGGTCCTGGAATCAAGTCTTACATCTGGCTCCTGGCTCAGCAGAGAGCTTGCTTCTCCCTCCCACTCTGCCTGCTGCTCTCCCTGCTTGTACTCTCCCTTTATGTTAAATGAACAAATAAAACCTTAAAAAAAAATTCTTGATTCAAATCCTTATCTAGAGTCTGCTTCTGAGGAACCTAGATGGAGATACCATGGGCTAGTTTTTTAAATGATTTTATAATTTTAATGAGATCTCAGAAGAGCAGATAACTTTGAGTACTTATTTTTTATATTGAATCTGAATTCAATGAACTAATATTATATTCAACATTTACTATGGACCAGGAATTATTCATGGGGTAAAACAAATAAATTTGACATGAATTCTACCTACAGGGAGCTGAGGAGATAATTCACACAGAATGTTTTATGTGTTGTTAAGAAAGGTTAAGATGTACACATCATGGGGTTTCGCAAGCATGAGAAGTTATTTGGTGATGTGTGATGAGAGATGACTTTAAGGAGAGGTGATATTTGAATTCGGTAAAGAGGAAATTGATGTGAAAACAGAATGATGGCTGGGTCAGTTGGTAGAGCATGTAGCTCTTGATCTTGGCGTCATGAGTTGGAGCCCTATGTTGGGGGTAGAGATTTTACTTAAAAAAAAGAGAAAAAAAAGAGAATGATGGGACTGGGCATTCCTCGGGAAGAAAACAGAATGAACACAAATCTTCTTCACGATGCACATAAAGAGGAATGGTTGACTCAAGAGAAATCTTCCATTTCTGAGAAGAGGACAAAATCATGTAAAACAAACATGAGTACATATAAACACACACACACACACATACATACACACATTAAAATTAATTAAAGTTGTAGGGATATTCTCATATGAATATTCCTGAAGATAGGTGGTAAATGATTTATATAATTAGGAGTTTGGATATGATGTGGGAAAAAATGGGAGCCATCAGATTCGTCTGTGAAGGGAAATTAAAAATATCCTTTAATGGAGAATGTTGTGATACGAGATGTTTTATTCTTGTGAGGAATAGATTGAATGGAAGTGAGAAGGAAACTATTGCAGGCAGGTGCTGATTTTTCAGTCCGTGTCATTGTGGGGGACTGTGAGACTAGGAACTAAGGGCTAATTTGAGAAATATGGGGGAGAAATCTGAATTGCATGGAGAATGGGAAAGCAAGGAAAAGTCAAAGGAAGAGGTCAAGCTTTTCCTTTGAGAGGAAGAGAAATCCCTCGAAGTGTAAGGATACTAGAGCAGAAGAGAGGAAGACCTGTATCTGGGAGCTGGATGGAGCTCTTTCTGCTTTACCTTCCATTTGGCCTGTCACTATTTCTAACCATTATGCCCTCCAGAAGAGTTGGTGAGGAACTGTATAAACCAACTGAGGTTTCAGCTTTGGGTTTATTTAAAAAAAAAAAAAAAAAAAATTTTTTTTTTTTTTTATTGTTGTTGTTGGTACCTGTCCTCTAAAGGAGTTTGAATGAGAACAATTTTTTTTAAAAGATTTTATTCATTTATTTGACAGACAGAGATCACAAGTAGGCAGAGAGGCAGGCAGAGAGAGAGGAGGAAGCAGGCTCCCTGCTGAGCAGAGAGCCCAATGCGGGGCTTGATCCCAGGACCCTGGGATCATGACCTGAGCCGAAGGCAGAGGCTTTAACCCACTGAGCCACCCAGGTGCTCCAAGAATAATTTTTAAAAATGGAAAGTAATATATTCTTCACTGATAATAAAGTCTTGAGCCCAAGTGAAATACTCCTAGACACTTTAAATTGAACATGTGAGTTTCTATTTAAACTTGTTTACTGCTGTAGTCACAACATTTACTTTGCTGATTTCCATGTGAAGCCTTCCTGTATACAGAAAAGTACAAAACAGAATCTGCTGCTTTCCCATAATGTTAATTTCTTATATATCAATCCATGAATTAGTGTTATTAGTGGGGAAGGACACCCTCTGTCTAGCTATGTGTATTTAATCACACGCTAAAAAGATGTGCTCATTATTGCAGCTTAGGTAGATCTAGCTACACATTAATAAGTTATGAGCTGCTATGTCAGAGAAATTGCTCCACCAATAATAAGTAGTCTTTATTCTATTTTCCTTCTCCCTTGAATATCTGCATGGAATAAATTAATTCAGAAAACAATCTCAGAGAAGCGGGAAAGCTTAAATCATCTCCAAACCCACTTTTGCTTCCCTTCCCCAATCTTATCAAGCTGCATTTGGAATTATTCTAGCCTATTAGTTGCTCTTTCAGACCCTAAACTGTAAGTATGTGTTTTAGTTTATATGTACCTTCAAGGTTACCTCCCACTACTTCTTTTGTTTGCAACTGGTAGAAGTGTTATCACACTCTTCTAGTTTTCTTTTTTACCTATCAGTCATTTACTCTGAAGATTGTTTTCCTTTCTTCTTACATCCAACAACATGAAAGCTGACTATCCTCTAGGAATTCAGCTCTTTTCTTAGGACTTTGGAATGAGCAATTCCTGAAAAGCCCCTGGGTACTCCAAGAACACTTTTCTTTTAATTTCACTTATTTATTTTTTTAAAAGATTTTATTTATTTATTTGACACAGAGAGAAAGGTCACAAGTAGGCAGAGAGGCAAGCAGAGAGGCAGGCAGAGAGAGAGGGGGGAAGCAGGCTCCTTGCTGAGCAGAGAGCCTGATGTGGGCCTTCATCCATGACCTGAGCAGAAGGCAGAGGCTTAACCCACTGAGCCACTCAGGTCCCTCACTTATTTTTTTTAAGATTTTATTCATTTTTTTAGGTGGATGGATAGATAGATAGATAGATAGATAGATAGATAGATAGATAGCATGAGCGGGGAGCAGCAGAAGTAGAAGGGTATATGGGGAGGGAGAGGGACAAGAAAACTCCTTTCTCAGCACAGAGCCCCTAGAGGGGCTTGAATCCAAGATTCTGAGATCACGACCAAGCAGAAATTAAGAGTCTGATGCTCAACCAACTGAGCCATCCGGGCACCCCTGATTTCACCTATTCTTTTAACAAACGTATCATTGCTTATAATCCACTGTGATAGAATATTGCTGCTTAGTTACTGTCAGATATTTCTGCTTAGCAAATTATGAGAAAGGTTCTTTTTAAATATTTATTTATTTAAGTAGGATTCAAGCACAACATAGGGCTTGGACTCACAACCCTAAGATTAAGAGTCACACAGTATGAGAAAGGTTCAAATACGAGGGCAGAAGGTACATCTTCTGGGAAACTTCTAAGGTTGTCATATATCTGGTGTAGAGTTGTGCTTAACAAGGTACCATCTTTTCTGTTCCACATTTAGCTTTGGAGAGTGTGCAACATCCTGAAGGAACCAGGGATATCTGAATACTTGCAGTAGTTGTGTGGCTCTGCCTGAACTTATCCACTTCTAAGATCATATAATCATTAGGCTAAGGAACTTGAAAGAAGAGACCATGTAGATTTGAGTACCCTCCTCTGCTTCCACTCAACATTCCTATCCAGTACTTGGCCAGTGAAAATATGAGGCAAAGATGGGACAACATAACATAGTAGCTGAAGTGTGAGTTCTGGAGTCAGACATTGAAATCCAGATCTTTCACTTACAATTGTATAATTTTGGGTGGGTTGATTAACCTCAAATTAACCTCAGAAGCCTTAATCCCCTCAGCAGTAGACTATAGTCATTAATAATACCTACACCATTGAATTATAGAGATTAAGTGAGGGACCTATAATGTCTTAAATATTAAATAAAGTGTTAGTTGTTGTTATTTGTTACTTTCAGAACATGTAAGGGCCATTTCCTTAAGTTTGTGCTGAAATCTTTTATGGCTCTCATTAAAGAAATGCCTTGTGGGGTGCCTGGGTGGCTCGGTGGGTTAAAGCCTCTGCCTTTGGCTCAGGTCATGATCCCAGGGTCCCGGGATTGAGCCCCGCATCAGGCTCTCTCCTCGGCAGGGGGCCTGCTTCCTCCTCTCTGCCTGCCTCTCTGCCTACCTGTGATCTCTCTGTCAAATAAATAGAAAATCTTAAAAAAAAAAAAGAAATGCATCGTCAGTCCAACTTTTTGAACTAAATCTTTTGTGCTCTGTTCTGCATTGTATCAAACTAAATTAATAACATAATTTACATATTCACATGTATATACATCTTTGAGTTATTTTTAAAAATCTAGCTATGTTTTCACAAAGTTTTAATAAAAAGGGCGTTAGAGATGATAAAAATATTTATCTTTTAGCGGCACAGTTTATTTTCATGCTGTTGTTAGGGCTATTTTCTATGACTGCTTAAAATTACAATGAGAAAAACTGCTTTTACTATACCTGGCATTGACCTTTTTTCCATAGACTCAGTCTCAGACCTTTGAAAAATAAAGACAGTTTTACTGATTATTTGTTTCTATCAAATGATTTCTGAATCTCATAGAACTTGAGTTGTTAAAAGTAGACTCGTGGTGATTGTCACATGTATTTTTATCCTAATATAACTAGAAATTACTGGAATAACTCCTGCCCCTTTTAATTTTGTGTGAGTTGGTGCTCTAATCACCAGGCACTGAGTCTCAATAACTGCTGGTGACATTCTGTTTTTTCCCAATTCTCACAGGCCCCAAACACTTATTTCAGAAGTGCCTCATTACTGCAATAATGTTCCTGGATCATTGTCATGAACAGATAGCCTGAAGTGGAATGCATGCTACTTAAAGACAGTGGTGTTTTCTTTTTCCTTTTTTACATTTGAATAATGCATCAGCGTGGAAAATGGCACCTTCAATATTAAGTTTTGGAAGAAAAATTGAATTGTACAAAATTTCAGAAGTTTGTGTCTCAAATGCTACTTTATGTCTTTATAAAGCTCTCTCCATACCGGGTAGGGAAAGCATCTCATATTTATTTAGTAGCTTTCCAGTGCCAAGCACTTTGGATAAATTATATCATTTTATTCTCATAATAGCTCCTAGAGGTAGGAATCATTACCCTCATTTTATGGAGGAGGAAACTGAGTGTCACAGAGGTAAAATGATTTGCAAAAGTAGTAAGGGCAAAGCTGGGACTTGAACCTGGATCTGACACCTTTCCTCTACTCTACTGCCTTGAGTGAAGGAGAAAGAAATGTGTGCAGCAAAAATGCAAATGAGTATGACCATCTGGAAGGATGGTTCTGCCAAGTTCTAATACGAAAAGTGCTGGACCTTGTTATGGCAAACATTAACATAAAGTTGTACCCATTTACAGAATGATCCCAATTCCTATGAAACACTCTGATACGAATTTTCGTTCTGAGTTTTGTTCCCATACATGAAGGTACAGCAATGACCATAATTATTGCTGTTGTAACTTTGTATATGAATGGTGATTTTGTAAGACTAGATGAATTTTCCAATTTAGTATGAGCTTGATTGTTCTCTCTAGACTTCCCTTAATCTCCTGCTGAGATCTTGTTAAACATTTTGAGGATGAACTAATCAGTGTTTTGCATCCTTTCAATAATGTGAATGCTTGTTTTTTTGGCATAATTTAATGTGAGACTATTCAGATGGAAATAGATGGAAAGATGCTCTCACCAGTTATGGTCTGGGAAAATGGGCTGGCTTAGTGACGCTGGAGAGTAGGTGACCTCATTAAGATTTAACCTGCAGTAGAGGTTTTAGATAAATGTTTGTAGTGGGCAACAATTTTTAAATACTTACTAGTCATTTATTCTCTCATTCTCAAAATTAATGGTTTCCAGGTCAATTGCAGATACAGAAATTCCCATGGGGTTATTATGAGAGGAAGGTGAGGATTCACAAAATCCTCATAGCCAAGCTGATAAGCTTCTGATAGTGTCTGTTGATGCTTGAAAATCAAATTTGCTCTTCCTCCCAACCCAGTGGATCACTTCAGCATAAAATTAGAATGCCTAATTTGAAACTAATTCTCCCCAGAGGAGAAACACATCTAATTTTCCTGTTGAGGTCATCAGTACTTCTTTGGGTCTAGGGTGAGTCGATTACAGTACTTCCCATGTTGCTCCTGAGTCAAGATCGTCTCCTGGTGTATTACAACTTATAACAAGGAGCCAGCATGTATTTAGATAGTATTTAGTATTTAGATAGTATTTCGATGCATGAGATGAAAATATGTTTTGATGTCTTTGATGGCAACAGTCTTTAAATATAACTTTGTACTATTTGAATTTGTAGAGACGGGGGTATAAACCTGTCTCTTTTTTTTTTCTATATATTGTAGGGTACAGATTCTAAATTTGAGCGGTATAATTCAGATTTTTGTCTTATGTTCTCTATTATTAATCTGAATATTTTCCAAACTTTTCAAGGAGAGTTCTTATGATTTGGTTTAAAACAGAATTGGAAATCGTAAGCTGTTTGTATAATTTTCAGACACCTGTATGAAAACTGAAATGGTCAAATGCCTAGATAAATAATATAATGGAACAGTTATGCTATTTTGAGTTATTATGTGGTATAGGATGATGAGTTTACATAAATGTAACCATGTCTCTTACATTTGAAACCAAGATCATAACTGTGGCTTGTCTTATTAGGGGAGACTTTAAAGTTCCTTCAGACCCATATATGCAACCATGCTCTAAATTATTTATATTTATATCTATATCTATATGTAGATATTATGCTCTAAATTGAATATATACCCACAATTCATCTTACAGGATTTGTTTAACTATTCTTTTTTTTTTTTTTCCATTTAATTCCTCTCTTTAACTATTCTTAACTAATCCTTTTGGCTATCATTTAAAATATTATATAAAAATATTTTTTCTAGGGGTGCCTGGGTGGCTCCGTGGGTTAAGCCTCTGCCTTCAGCTCAGGTCATGGTCCCAGGGTCCTGGGATCGAGCCCCACATCGGGCTCTCACCTCTGCGGGGAGCCTGCTTCCTCCTCTCTCTCTCTCTGCCTCTCTGCCTACTTGTGATCTCTGCCTGTCAAATAAATAAATAAAATCTTAAAAAAAATTAAAAAAAAAAAAAAGATTTGCATGCTCTACTAACTGAGCTAGCCAGGCACCCCTGATTTTACATTCTTATCAGCAATGTAAAAGAGTTCCAATTTCTCCATATCCTCACTAGCTCTTGTTATTCTCTTTTTTTATTATAGCCACCCAAAATGTGAAATGATCTCTCATTGTTTTTGATTTACATTTCCCTAACTACTAGTAATGTTGAATACCTTTTCATGTGCTTATTGGCCATATGTATATCTTCCTTGGATAAATATCTATTCAAGTATTTGTCCATTTATTTTAAATTGGGCTGTCTTTTTATTGTAGAGTTCTAAAGGTCTTTATGTATTCTGTATACAAATCCTTTATCAGATATATGATTTGCAAATATTTTCTCCCATTCTGTGGGTTGTCTTTTCACTTTCTTCTTTTTTTAAATTGAAGTATAGTTGAACTACAGTGTCTTCTCACTTCCTTGATTGTATCATTTGCAGCACAAAAAACTAAATTTAGTTGAAGGGCACCTGGGTGGCTCAGTCAGTTAAGGAACAACTCTTGATTTAGGCTCGGGTCATGAACTCAGGGTTCTGAGATTGAGCCCTGTGTCAGGCTCCACACTCCGCTTGGAGCCTGTTTACAATTGTCTCCCTCTCCTCTCTCCTTCTGCCCTCTCCCTCTCACTCTTGTTCTCTAAAAATAAATAAGTAAATAAATAAAATTAGATGAAATCTAATTTATCTAGTTTTTCTCTTTTTTGCTTGTGCTTTTGATTTCATGTAAAAAACATTTGAATAGTGTAGTCAATAAGCACCTGTTTATGCTAGACACTATAAAAAGTGCTAAGCATGGGTGATTCCAGGGATTGGCAACTTTTCTGAAGTTACATCATAAATAATCATGAATAATTTCATTATATTTCAGAGGATGTTTTGTGATAAGGAGCAAAATGTTTATGAAAGTGCTGTGATTTGAAGTGGCCTGATTAAACCACTCAGTAGAAGTATGGATGGGAAATGCAATGAAGGTAGTATTTTTAAGAGTACTAAGAAGATTCCCTTCTCTTTAAGATTGAGAGGGTGAGGTTTGACACTGGCTCTGGATGT